>NC_137012.1:24458152-24485652 GCF_032717465.1 Coenobita brevimanus
CCTATGACTCGATTTCAGCTGAATAAAATCGTCTGACAGCTGGGGAAAATCGTCTGACAACTGAGAAAAATCGTCTTACAGCTGGGAAAATCGTCTGACAGCAAGAATAAAATCGTCAGACAGCTGGAAAAAATCGTCTGACAGCGGGGGGGAAATCGTCTGACGGCTGGAAAAAATAGTCTGACGGCTGGAATAAAATCGTCTGACAGCTGGAATAAAATCGTCTGACAACTGAAATAGAGACGAGACCGTAAGAGACCATATAATTCCCTTTGGATTTTAATATACTCCTTTCACCTTATCTTGGCCCAGATTTTCGTCCTTTCGCGGCTTGTTTCGCGTGACTCAGTGGAAGAGAAAGACAGTGCCAAGACTCTACATATTTTCCATAAAACTTCTTCGTGACTAGCATCATCATCTAGCGTTAATCTACTGGCACAACTCAGCATTCGAAATAGGGAGATGGCAATTTTAGGCCAAGAATGAGTAAAAAGAGAGTTGGAAATTTTAGGCCACGTTACAACAAAAAGACAGCAATTTTAGGACAAGTTAGAGCAAATGGGAGATAAGGTCAAGCTAAAGAAGAGAGAGAGAGAGAGAGACAGAGACAGAGACAGACAGACAGACAGACAGACAGACAGAGACAGAGAGAGACAGAGAGAGAGAGAGATGGCAATTTTAGGTCACGTTAGGGCAAAATGCGATATGGTAATTTTAGGACAAGTTAGAGAAAAGGATGGCAATTTAAAGACGAGTTAGAGCAAAAAAGCGAGATAAGGTCAAGCTAAAGAAGAGAGAGAGATGGCAAGTTTAGGTCAAGTTAGAGCAAAATGCGATGTGGTAATTTCAGGACAAGTTAGAGAAAAAGAGAGCAGGAGATTTAAAGACAAATTAGAGAAAAAAAGGAAGACGGCAATTTTAAGACAAGTTAGAGCAAAAGGGAGATGAGGTCAAGTTAGAGGAACAAGAGACACGATAATTTTAGGCCAAGTTAGAACAAAAACATGATATTTTTAGACCAAGTTAGGGCAAAAAAGATAGACGGTAACTTTAAGCCACGTTAAGGTGAAAAGAGTATAGCCTTTCGAGCCACTGCATCACGAACTTCTGACATGAGCTATGCAAAAAAACAACTATCTTCCCAGTTCCGTCTGAAGAAAATTAACAACTGACGAAATACAGTGAAACCCCCTATCCCTTCTAGTGCGTGTTTCATATGGTTCGATTTTTCTGCTATGTATTCGTTCACCTTTTGGAAAATAACTAGTGTCACTGAACCTTGCACGACGCTGGTAAAAAGTGTTTAAAAAGTGCTAAGAAAGTGATGCAGGAGCGAGACGTAACGATTGCACAACCTCTTCCTCAACCTCCACCTCCACCACCATCTCCTCCACCACCTCCACCTCCTCCACCGCCACCTCCTCCATCCCCACCTCCGCCTCCACCTCCATCTCCTCAACTTCCATCTCCACCACCATCTCCTCCACCTCCTTCACCTCCACCTCCTCAACCACCTCCACCACCACCACCTCAACCTCCACCTCCAACTCTTCAACCACCACCACCACCACCTCACGCCTCACCACACATAAAGTATCAGGGAAAGCACTCAGCCATTGCCAAAACTAATTAAGCACACCTCAAAAAATATATCAATTTAAAGAGAGAGAGAGAGAGAGAGAGAGAGAGACAGAGAGAGAGAGAGACAGAGAGAGACAGAGAGAGAATTAAATCTATAAAAACTGATCCCTTACATTTAAACAAAATGTGTATTCCGTAATAAAAGGACCAAGCGATATTTTAGTATCTACCGAATGTACATAAACACAAACACTTAGCCTATAAAGTTAAACATGACAAACACATAAAACACACACACACACACACACACACACACACACACACACACACACACACCAGCAACGAGCAAAACAATCTATATAAAACAGGAACGGAATTTATACTCCAGGAAACACACACCAGCGATTACTGTCACAAGCATGCCGGGTTGGAAAAAAAAAAAAATGAGACGTGTAAGTTCCAAATTTTTCGCCACAAAAAAAAAAAAAAAAGAATAAGAAAGGTAAGTATTCAAGCCCACCAAAAATACTGTATACACCGCAGAGAGAGAGAGAGAGAGAGAGAGAGAGAGCCAGAGCACAGAATTGGTCACGGTGAAAGGGAAGTGATGCCTGCCTGAATCTCTTTCTCTCTCTCTCTCTCTCTCTCTCTCTCTACCCCTTCAGTACAATGACTCTACTTATGCTACCCTCAGGCACTTATACTCTGCCTTAGCCGCCTCGTAGTGAAGGGGTTGAAAATAATATCCAGAAACCACTTCCATACGACGATTTATTACACCCGCGACTGGAAATGCGAGTGGATTTTGTTTTGATCAGCGTGTGTGTGTGTGTGTGTGTGTGTGTGTGTGTGTGTGTGTGTGTGTGAGAGAGAGAGAGAGAGAGAGAGAGAGAGAGAGCAGTAAGCCAAGGAGGAAATCTTTTTTTTTTTTTTTACAATGGATCAGAAGTCAAGGTCACAGGGTATGGTCAATTTAAGCAGTTTATATCCGATTTTGACCAAACTTTGTGGAAGGTTTGACGATAAGGCAAAAATGAAAGAGTCCATTTCTTTAAACAATCAATGAAAGATCAAGGTCAAAGGGGAGGGTCAAAGGACAAGGATACTGAGGAAGGGTAACTCAGGTTTGATCTAATTTAAACTAGACTTGGTGGCATGGTTAAGGATCAGGTAAGAATGGATTCAGTTACGAGAGCAATTAATCCAAGGGCAAATTCACAAGGTAAGATCAAAGCACGACCGGTGTGTTCAGGAGGAGGTCGCGGGTATTGCACACTCGATCGTAACTATTGCTGTCACCAGATGATAAATATTCAGTTCGGGAAGGCGTCTGATAGTGAAGGGGATAGAAGGCATCGTTTTAACTCCTTCAACTAGATGACTAATATTCCTGCTATCAATAAACAGTTCTATTCAGCTTACGGAAGGCCTCTCGTAGTGAAGTCCTCAGCTCTTCTGCCACGATGTCTTCAGTTTAGTCTTGCTACGACACACTGTTTGGTTCAGCTCAGGGCAGGCTTCTTGTAGTGAATGGGTTAACAAATGGGTGAGCCACAATCTCAAAACACACACACACACACACACACACACACACACACACACACACACACACACACACACACACACACACTTCCTTTGATGTTTTTTTTATTATTATTCTCGTTGCCGCCAGACGACTTTCTTCAGCTTAAGAGACCTCGCGTAATCAGGGAACTAAAAAAAAATAAAAATAAAAATAAAAACGGCTCAGAACCACCTTACCGCAAGAACACTTTCATGCACGTACCAATGAAAAAAAAAAAGAAAAAAAAAAAGGGAAGAAAACGGGGAAAACTTTTAAAATTTTTCCACGTCAAATCAATCACGAATCATTTTATAACTTTCCATTATATATATTTTTTTGAAGTTAATATTACTGTCTTTCAATTATAAGTACCATTAATTCTGCGCTGTGAAGTGGACGCAGTTGATGCAAATTAAGGAAAAATCTCTCTCTCTCTCTCTCTCTCTCTCTCTCTCTCTCTCTCTCTCTCTCTCTCTCTCTCTTGGTATTTTGCACAGGGTTTTGTTACATTAATTTAAGAGTACAGTATTACCGGGTCCACTCACACTATACCAATTCATAATAATATAAGTTAGCATCTCGTTCGCTAGGTAATACTACACAGCGTCCTTGATAATGCTGGATAATTTTCATCTTTTTTACCTGCACGATTAAAAGCTCTTATTCTGTCCTCCTCCTCCTCCTCCTCTTCCTCCTCCTCCGCCTCCTCCTCCTCTTCCTCCTCCTCTTGATACGAAAATATAATGATCAGAACGGACCTAAACTGATCTGAACACCCTTTACGGATGTTACTGATCCGAAATGACTGAGGGAATTGAAAGCACCTTACACAGTGGTTCTGTTGGCACAACGCAATGATGCCGTTAATCAAAAGCTTTTGTTAACAGTAGTAGTAGTAGTAGCAGTAGTAGAAGTAGTAGCAGTAGTAGTAGTAGCAATAGTAGTAGTAGCAATAGTAGTAGTAACAACAATAATGATGATGATGATGATGATGATGATATAATAATAATAATAATAATAATAATAATAATAATAATAATAATAATAAAACTAGCTAAGGCATTTTACTGAGGTTGTTCTATAGGCGCAAAAAGACGAAAAAACTATAAAATCAACTTTAATTTGCCACTGCCTGCAATGAAGACATGTGAGGTGAATAACACGGAAGTCATAACTCACCTTGACGAAGAGGCCATAAATCACCAGCATGATATCTCTTCTTCTTAACCAGGTATAAGGAAGACGTGTCAGTGTGCGATGACAACTGTAACACAATGAAACAATACATATAATAAAGGAAATATCAAAGCACTGATGCGTACGGATAAATCTAATGTACTGTAATTCTGGCCGTGTGTGTGTGTGTGTGTGTGTGTGTGTGTGTGTGTGTGTGTCAATGAAACTTGGCAGAATGGTTGGAATTGGGTCACAGATGGGCCCGTTTCAATTTCACATCTATTGAAATTTCCTAAGGGATGTTTTGACCCCCCCTAGTAATTGTCCCTACTGGTTCAACATCACGCAAAAATGTGGCGGGGTTCTTCCGTGGAGTTTAATTGTTCTCCAAAGGCTCAAGTGGTTGCCCCTGCGTCGACACAGAAATTGTCTGGTGCGAGAAGAAAGAAGCACAGTCCAGAAACAGCTGTTATTCTGAGTAAGTCCTGACCTGTGATTGTCTACATTTCATGACATATCTATATATATATATATATATATATATATATATATATATATATATCAGTGATCACTAACCAATTATTCCAATATTAAGGTTACTCATCACCATGCAGTTCCATTTATTTATCCAAGCCTTTCCTGACCCATGATGAGCTAGGGGCCTTGAGGTTATTTTGGTTGGATATGCCAGCGACTAGTTACTCTTCCCTAAGCTGCATTACATGAGGAATAAACTCTACTCATCACTCACGCTTTAACCCATACTGGCCAAATCTTCTTGGAGCGCCTTAACCCAACAGACCACCAAACGTCCACTTGCTGGTTATATGGTTACCACCCAGCGTATCATATGGTTTCCTGGAATACAGCAAACCATTTCGTTCGTCTATCGGTGCAGGTAGCGCTACATCAAGTGAGTGGGTGGTGGCCGCCCCCAGAAAGCTTGTTCCAGATATCATTACCAGCGTGATGAAGTATGCACTCCAAACACCATACAGTACAGGGATTTGTGTCAGTGAGTCGTGACCCCCACCACGCACTGCTTATGTAAGTGATGGCAGGGGGGGGGGGTAAGGACGAGGCTGTGGGTGACAAGGGGTGGTATTCTCGTCGGTTGAAGAAGCTCCCTAACACCTCTTCCTAAGCGATTTATTTGGCCTATTACACCTTATTGTCCTCCTCTGTGTTGAATAAACCCTTGTAATAGCGTCATACTCTCCATAAACAACGTACAAAAGGCTTCTATCCAAAAATATCCAAAAATAAATCGCTTAGGAAGAAACGTTAGGGAGCCTCCTTAACCAACGAGAATACGGGCCAAGGAACCACACACGCACACCAACGCACTCAACCACACACCAACGCACTCAACCACACACACCCTCGCCACACCTACGTCTCCCCCGGAATATGCTGCCTGTCTGCACGCATTTCATAACATCCACCTGCCTAGCATTTAATGCAGTCTGACGCCGTATCCCGTTAGCCTCTTCAGCCCAAGGACGTCTTATATATTTCATTCACGTTCTCTCCAGACAATTTTATTCAGCTTAGGGGTGACTGCCAACTAGAAAGGTTAGATAGGGCAAGGTTAGACAGAAAGCGGTTCAACACTTAACTAGACACTCGCCTAGCAGTATTACGACAGCAATGATGATGATGATGATGACTACCGCAGTGAATGAGTTACAGAGACATTAATTCTTTTTTTGCGTAAAATAGTCTACAGTTAGGGTGAAAAATAGAAAAAAAGTAGGAATATTGTTGTGAATGAATTACAAAGACTACTGTATTATCAACCCTTTTCCTGAGGACCTCTTAAAACGGAATAATTGGTTTAATGACCTCGTGTAGCTAATATGCATTAATTTAAGCCTTCTTCCTCTCTCTCTCTCTCTCTCTCTCTCTCTCTCTCCTAAATTAAGCCCTTCAAGACTGACCTTTTTATTTCATTCTTGTTACCTGAAGATCAATTAGCTGACCCGAGGAAAGAACTCATGTTGCAGGAAGTAGCCTCTTTACTCAGATGACGTTATTAATATTTTAATCGAGATGCCCCCAGACTATATTATTCAATGTAAGGAATATCTCTAAAAGTACAACGCTAATGAAGACTATATTTAACCTCACCAGTTTGAAAAGTCTCCCATAGCTGAATAAAATCGTTTGAAGTGAGCATTGATAAAATAAAGAAGACATCTGAAGTAGTGAGAAAGCTTTAAATAACCCACCTCATTAACCCAGTATCCTCAAAATACCGTCATGCATAACTGGGGTCATGATGGGCTGGTATCTTTTTATCTCCTAGTCATGCATTCCCCTTCATCACATACCATCACAGGCAAAAGTGTAGGCGAACTTATGACCTCTTACACATGCACATATTACACACTTCTTCCTCCACATACACATTCACATCAAACGAAATTCTACATGTAGCTAATTCTTCAAAGGCACGTACTATGGCTGAGTGCAAGACAAAACTGCATCTCCTTACCTTTTAATTTATAACACACTCCTCGCAGACTCCCGTAACACATGCATTTCTTCTACTGAGGGGTATTATGAGTGACTGCAAAATGGACTCATATCATCCTCCCTCATGCACACGGCTTCACGCACATGTACATATATTACACACACACACACACACACACACACACACACACACACACACACACACACACATACGTACTTTTTTTTCATCTACGGTATGAATTATAGGTGACTATATAAGAAAGTCGCATCTTCCTTTCTCTTAAACATGCACATACGTTACACACTCCTCATACTTCCTCTTTCCATTACACACCCTCACCAAACAAAATTCTTCACGGATCATTTGCCTTTGCTTGTTTGCTTGCTTGCTTGCTCGTTTGTTCGTTTGTTTTTCTAGAGAGGCAGGTCCTGTGAGAGTGACTGGCGCGAGCACAGAGAAAGCATTACCCACGGTGAGCCAGGAGTCACACACAAACGCACACCAGCACGAGACAAACACTCCGTCTCTCGCCAACACACACACACACACACACACACACACACACACACACACACACACACACACACACACACACAACCAAGGGAAAAATCGATTTTCTTTGTTCACTGAAATACGTTAAGGCCTAGTGGGGTACCGTTTGGCGACATCAGTGAGGGTGACGAGCATGCGTTACGTCCAGGCTTGATTCCCTGAAAGATTGCCCAAGCTTCTCCAATCATGCCAGCAAACAGAACTCCATTTAGTCTCTGCCCTCTAGATCTTAAAAGAGGTAATAGTACAGTATATCAAAAGTCAGATTTAATACTCACAGAATAAAGAAAAAAATACTGATATACATACGGGATACAGCTTCAAATTCTGCAGCGAAAAAGAAAATTTATCCAGTAAAATAAGTAAGGCACATTTCTCTACTCAGTGAAGTACAAAAGGCACAGACATTCAACTGGAGCATTGCATCACGCTGTTACTTACAACTACACCATTATCGTTATGGTAATTATAGGGCTGTTGCTGTTCTGAAAGTACGTACCTTTCTCCCTCTTCCCCTTCCTACATCCTCTTCCTTCACCGTCGTTACATCAACATTCTTACACTCCAGTACCGACCGTCAATCTTGCATGCGAAATTTTAACTTTTTTTTCGTAGTTTTGGCATTAGTGTTGGTAGTGTTCTTATTCTTCATACCAATGCTCGATGACACAGCCTCACTCCTTTATTTGTTGGCCAACTAGCATCACTATTACCATGCAAGTATCGTTACCTTCCTCAGATTTTTATTAACTTAAAATTTGTACACTGAATATAATGGTCCTTTGGTGTCATTATTGTTCTAAAATTATCACTTTTTTTTTTTCTCTCTCTCTCTCTTTTCTTTCACGCTCGTTACAACTAAGTCCTCACATTCCAGTACACACAAAATCTGTACACGATGTTTATACTTTGGTGCTGTTAATGTTCTAAAATTATCAGCCTCTGTAGGCTCTGTCGATCTTTCTCTTCCGTCACCCTCGCTACTTCTACGTTCTCACGCTTCAGTACCGACCGCTATAACTCAAACCTACAATTCAAGCCTGTAATTCAAGCCTATAATTCAATGTTATGGCCACAGGAGCTAGCACAAAAACACAATTACGTAACACGCGAGAGGACGGGGCGAATTATTTGATTTTTCCGGGTACCAGTTAAACAGTTTTTTTTCGCAACCCGAGTGCAAGACTGTACCGCCATTATTTTTCGAGTTCTTGTTCGACATTTTACGAAAGACCCATGAAGGAAACTGAAAAGTCTTGATTTTCTGTGTGGCTTTTCAAATGTTCCACGTAACAAACGGAGTGATTATAGACTTTTGAAAACCAGAGTGATCAGACTTTTTTTTAATTCGTTCCATTTTTTTACGTCCTGAAAAAAAAAAAAAGGAAATATTTGAATTTTACGGGGTAGCTGTTTACATTTTTCGGGTACCTGTTTACATTTTTTGGTGTTTACATTCTTCGGGTGCCTGTTTACATTTTTGGGGTGCCTGTTTACATTTTTGGGGGCACTTGTTTACATTTTTCGGGTGCCTGTTTACATTTATCGGGTGTCTGTTTACATCTGTCGGGTGCCTGTTTACATTTTTCGAGTTCTGTTTACATTTTTCGGGAGTCTGTTTATATTTTGGGGGGTGCCTCTTTACATTTTTCAGGTACCTGTTTACATTATCTGGGTATTTGTTTACATTTCTCAGGTACCTGTTTACATTTTTCGGGTGCCTGTTTACATTTTTTGGCACCTGTTTACATTTTTCGGTTGTTTGTTTACATTTTTCACACCTAATTTACAAACTAATCTATTTTTCATGTCCTTGCAGCAACAATTTTACGTAACATTTAGAATGAAAAATGGAGGCCTTTTTTTTTTTTTGGCTTTAATTTTCCAACGTTACGAATGGCTGGAAAACATGAGCGAATCGACTTTCCAGCCATATTTTTACGTGCCTCAAAATCGGAATTATTTCCTCGCGCGCACACACACACACATACACACACACACACACACACACACACACACACACACACACACACACACACACACACACACACACACAGAGAGAGAGAGAGAGAGAGAGAGAGAGAGAGAGAGAGAGAGAGAGAGACAGACAGACAGACAGACAGACAGAAAAATCTGTCTTTTAGGGGAGTATTTGCTCAAAATCTTTCCACCTAACACCGAGTTGAATTAGTGGACTTCCTTTATTTCCAGGCTTCTGGCACCAACACTTTACGCAGCCTCTAGGAAGAAAACTGGAAGCATTTGATTTTATGGGTACCCGCTCAAATTTCCCGTCACAACCGGCTGGAAAACTGGAATAATTCGACTTTCCAGGAATACTATGATACCCTGGAAGACTGGAAAGGATTGAGAGTGTGGGGTACTTGTGTATTAAAATGTATTAGCAAGGTTTAGTGACTCTGCTCTGTTCATTCTAACTTGGCCTAAAATTGCCATCTCTCCATCCTGAATGCTTATCTTCAGCAGTAAATTAACACTAGAATATGATGCCTGCCACGAAGAAAGTACTATGGAGAGGATGTAGAGCCGTAGCCATGTCTTTCTCCGGCCACTGAGCTACGTGAAATAAGGTGCAAGAAGATGAAAATCTGGATCAAGTTAAGGTGAAAGGAGTATAAGCGAGGGCAAGGAAGACCTCTAAGCAAACACTACGGGCCTGATGGTTGTTAGAGTTGTTTTTCTTTAACTTGACGCTGATTTTCGTCCTTCTTGTAGCTTATTTCATGTAGCTGAATGGCAGAAAAAGACAATACTAAAGCTCTACATTCTTCCCACAGCACTATTCATACTTTGCGATGCATCATATTCTACGAGTAGTGTTAATCTGTTGTTATAACTTAGCGTTCAGGATGGAGAGACGGCAATTTTAGGCCAAGTCAGAGTAAAGAGAGTATAGGTAAAATAGATTTATAGACATGAAGACAGATAACCACTATGGGCTTAAGTAATGAGGAGGGGAAATTTGGGACGTCCACCTTCCTCCCTATACTCCGTTTAATAGAGATGAACTTACAAAACGCTGGGCACATCTGTATCTTAGGCCCTTATTGTCGTCGGGTAAGGAAGCTCCCTAACACCTCTTCCTTAGCGATTTATTTTTGGATATGGCTCGATAATGTCCCCTTGTACGTTGTTTTTGCACAATATGGCAGTATCGTGAAGATTTATGTAACGCAGAGGAGGACAGTAAGGCGTAATAAACAAAAATAAATCCCTATTGAAAAGGTGTTTGGGAGCTTCCTTAACTGACGAGAATAAGGGTCTTAGTTTGCTTAGAGTCGTATTTTAAGTGGTTTTTGAATTTCGTATCACCTCTTCATTTGCGATTAATTCTACACATTACACTTCAATATCCTCTTCTACGGTACTGCAGCAAACTATGTCTACATTAAAAAGACATAAATACCATACAAGACAATAAATCGCAAAGAAGGAGCGCTACGATGTCTCTATCCATTTACAACATAAAAAAGAAAATATTAAGTTACAGGACGCAAAATAAATCGCAAAGGGAAACACGCTAAACTAGGCATATTCTCTTATATTTTCGCTCGCAACAGAACTCTTGCCATTGTAAACCGTGAATATTTCCCTCTCACCTTCGTTCACTTCGAAAATATTTAAGACGTTGCAAAGGCTTTCGATTTTGCATTATACACACCAGGAAAACATTTTATTCATTTATTCATTTTGGTGCATTTCGGAAGTGAGAGAATTTTCAAGCAGGAAGCCATTAGACTGTGACTGAAAGGTATTGGCCGCTGGAACTTTCATTAGTGGACACGTTACTTTCAGAAGAATAAAAAAAAAGTGTGCTATTGTGTGTGTGTGTGTGTGTGTGTGTGTGTGTGTGAGAGAGAGAGAGAGTGAGAGTTAATGATGTGTTACCAGACGCTCAGTCACCACCACATTCTCAGTTTACTGTCCTTTCTACTTCACCATCACTATTATCACCACCACCATCATCATCATCATCACCACCACCATCATCATCACCATCAACATCATCATCACCATCATCACCACCACAACCACCACCACCGCCACCATCACCATCATCATAATCATCATCATCACTTCAACCCTATTTCCCACTAATACATGGGGTGAATGAGATCTAAAAGCAGGAAGAAGGAAGCAAATAAATAATAATAATAATAATAAATAACAGAACCTCCAACGAAAGACATTTATCCATTTACTGTTCATCCAAACCACTGAAATTCTCGGCACACACACACACACACACACACACACACACAGATAGATATACTCTCTCTCTCTCTCTCTCTCTCTCTCTCTCAGCGGCAGATGTCAAGGCGGTATTAATCGACAGCCATTATCTTCAAAATCTCACACATTCCCCAATTTCCTTTACGAATCACACCCACCATCTGCCACCGTCTCTCTCAATAATGTCATCTACCTCACACATCCCCACCCCCACCTATCACTACCCCCACCCCACCCATACACCCGTCCCCAACCCACCACACTCCCCACTTCCCTATCCCATATCTATTTCCACCTCACTCCCTCCCCACCCCCATCCGCCCCGCCTTCACGACATCCTTGTCCCACTCCTACCTCCACCCCACCGCACCACCACTACTGCCCCAAACCTTCACTACCTCTGCCCCACCACACCCCTACCTCTACACCACCCCACACCACCCCATCCCACCTCACCCCTTCCTCCACAACCCATACCTACCTCCACCCACCCCACCCCCACCTCCACCCTATTCCATCACTGCCTCCACCCAGTCCCACCCCTACCTCCACCCTCACTCCTCAAAGTTCACCAGATTCACATTTCTCAATACACCACCAGATCCAGAATAATTCAGTTAATTTTTTTGTCACCTACGCTAAGGATTTTTAACTTTTTTCCTGCTGCTTACCCCTTAGCGTTGGCATTATCAGTTATTTACCCCATCTCATAAATACGCATAGTCATGGCATAAAATGTAAACAAGAAACCAAGCAAGAAAACGCGATTAACAATAAGAGCAGCATGATCTGACCAATAAAGCAATTAAATTACAACTGTAGTAAATACTCCAGCCGATAAAAATTAGTACAAAAAAACTAGACAAGCAAATAACAATGCATAATATCTAATCTAAGCCTGAGAGTACTTTACTAAAGCCAATGAAACAACAGATATTTTAAAATTCTGCAAAGACTTTCGAATCTCAAGAACTACTTTACATGTACGGCCGCCTTTTCGCGTGTGAATTCTCTTAACTCTCCATTTTCATAATACTCAGCTTTAGTTATTCTTCTTTCACTCTGAAGCTGGTCTGTTTACTCCCAGGTATGGTTCCTTTTACCTCTGATTAAGAACCCTTGCTTTACGTTATTCACATCCCCATATCTCACTCCACTAACAAATCTACAGTCATTATAACGTCCTCTTTTAACTTATTGAAAAGCTCACCTCTCCTTTCAAAGCTAAGGCCACCATCTCCTTAATAGCTTTGTCCTCTTAAGTTATTCAGACCCACATCTCCCACCCACTGCTATTCCACAGTCTTACTTCATTACCAACTTCACAACAGTACCGGTACACATTACACATTTCCAAAATTTAGATTACCGTATTTTACCAACCTCACTCCATCACCAACTCAAAAATTCTTAGCTTAACAGTTAGGCATCCAATAGGAAAGTAAAATATTCCAATTATCCATGCCCTTCTTTAAGCCTAGGTGAGATGCCCCAACCATCCGCTCAGTCGATGTAGTGCTGCCAACAGATGACTCTACAGTGCAGTACGCTGAGTAAAAAGCCAAGTGGATTATGCAGTGGACTCCTTGAAACCACTTACTACAATGGGTGGTACAACAGAGCAAAACGAATGGACGCCTGGTTGTCCTTCAGGTTAAGACGACCCTGCTGGATAATCCCATCAGGGCTAATATTCTCGTCGGTAAGGAGGCTCCCTAACACCTTTTCCGTAGCTACTTATTTTTGGATAGAGCTGACTGATATCCTTGTACGTTATTTATGCAGAGTATGGCGATATTGGAAGGGTTTATTGGACAGAAGAGGACAATATGGTTTAATAAACAAAATAACTCGTTTAGGAAAAGGTGTTAGGGAGCTTCCTCAACCGACGAAAATGCAGGCCCAGGTTTCAGTTCCAAGGGGTAGCTGGGGATTTATCGATTTATATAGTACTGCACAGGGACAGGGACTGGTTACATTCACCTTAAAAATCTGTACCACCTAGCCTAGCCCCGGGTCCCTACGCTCCTGATAAGATGTTAAAAGACTGGATGACTGATACTTCCCAAGAAAATTCCCAGGATGGAGATAAAAAGTAAATGAACTGACCACAAAAATGCCGCACTCTAGTGAAGACAAAATCTGGAGTGGGAGTTGGCTGACAGGAGACCGCGTGCTGCCCCCTTTCTCGATAATGGTAGGTGTGTGTGTGTGTGTGTGTGTGTGTGTGTGTGTGTGTGTGTGTGTGTGTGTGTGTGTGTGAAGAAAGCAATACACCGTGCAGTTCAGCAGGAAAAGTGTGTGTGTGTGTGTGTGTGTGTGTGTGTGTGTGTGTGTGTGTGTGTGTGTGTGTGTGTGTGTGTGTGTGTGTGTGTGTGTGTGTGTGTGTGTGTGTGTGTGTGTGTGTGTGTGTGTGTGTGTGTGTGTGTGTGTGTGTGTGTGTGTGTGTGTGTGTGTGTGTGTGTGTGTGTGTGTGTGTGTGTGTGTGTGTGTGTGTGTGTGTGTGTGTGTGTGTGTGTGTGTGTGTGTGTGTGTGTGTGTGTGTGTGTGTGTGTGTGTGTGTGTGTGTGTGTGTGTGTGTGTGTGTGTGTGTGTGTGTGTGTGTGTGTGTGTGTGTGTGTGTGTGTGTGTGTGTGTGTGTGTGTGTGTGTGTGTGTGTGTGTGTGTGTGTGTGTGTGTGTGTGTGTGTGTGTGTGTGTGTGTGTGTGTGTGTGTGTGTGTGTGTGTGTGTGTGTGTGTGTGTGTGTGTGTGTGTGTGTGTGTGTGTGTGTGTGTGTGTGTGTGTGTGTGTGTGTGTGTGTGTGTGTGTGTGTGTGTGTGTGTGTGTGTGTGTGTGTGTGTGTGTGTGTGTGTGTGTGTGTGTGTGTGTGTGTGTGTGTGTGTGTGTGTGTGTGTGTGTGTGTGTGTGTGTGTGTGTGTGTGTGTGTGTGTGTGTGTGTGTGTGTGTGTGTGTGTGTGTGTGTGTGTGTGTGTGTGTGTGTGTGTGTGTGTGTGTGTGTGTGTGTGTGTGTGTGTGTGTGTGTGTGTGTGTGTGTGTGTGTGTGTGTGTGTGTGTGTGTGTGTGTGTGTGTGTGTGTGTGTGTGTGTGTGTGTGTGTGTGTGTGTGTGTGTGTGTGTGTGTGTGTGTGTGTGTGTGTGTGTGTGTGTGTGTGTGTGTGTGTGTGTGTGTGTGTGTGTGTGTGTGTGTGTGTGTGTGTGTGTGTGTGTGTGTGTGTGTGTGTGTGTGTGTGTGTGTGTGTGTGTTTGTGAGTGTGTGTGTGTGTGTGTGTGTGTGTGTGTGTGTGTGTGTGTGTGTGTGTGTGTGTGTGTGTGTGTGTGTGTGTGTGTGTGTGTGTGTGTGTGTGTGTGTGTGTGCAGAAAGCAATACACCGTGCAGTTCAGCAGGAAAAGTCAGCGTGGCAGTGGTGGAGGAGGAGGTAGTGGTGTTAACGGGAGGGAGAGGCGGAGAAATCGAGGCGGGGAACGAGAGCCCAACACTTACTGCCGTCGCTGCTACAGGCCCGCACGGTGCTGCTCTACCCCTGCTCCTCACTCACTCTCTCACACACTCACTCGCTCACTTGCATCGGATTTGGTTACAGCTCTACTGTATCTCTGTTCTGTCTTATCTCACTACACTACAAGCCTCCTCACCTGGGTACTGCTTGATTTTCAACTACTGTTACTCTCGATTCTCACTCCTTTCCTCACTCATTTACACTCAATATCATTAACGCCTTATCTCATCTTCCTAACACCTCAAGCTGGGTAATCTGACCACTGGGTACCGGCCTATCTCTTTTAGTACACTCGAATTTACCTCACTCACAAGCTTACTCACTCTCTCACTCACTCACACCGGATGTTGCTGCCACTCCATCTCATCTCGCTACCTTACTACTCACTCTACACTGCCTCAAATTGACATTGTTCATTCTCCTTTTAATCTGTAAATCCTGATAGATTCGATATCCCGCCTTTCCCTATCCACACTCTCTTGATCTCCTATCCCTGCTCTACTTCGCCTCATCTACAGTAGTAACGGCTCCGTCTCCTCTTACTTCCACCCCAATTTTGTCTCAGATGGAACTCGCTCTATCTCCTGTTGTGTTCTATCTCCTATGACGCTCGATCTCTCTTTAGGCTTGAACTCCTCATATTCCCACCCCATTCTGTCCCACTTTCCTCGATCTCCTGTCACTTCTAATCGTATCCTCACTAACTGTCTCGCTCTACCAGGTGTAAAAAACAGAGAGAGTGACAAGACATCACACTGCCGGCACCCTGGCACTCTGGAACCTACGACTGTGTGTGTAAGAGTGGCGGCTAAATCGAAATACAGAAAGTGATAACAGTACTAATATGCCCAAAACAGAAAGATAGTAAGAGAAATTGTGCCAGACGAAAGACAAACTCCAATATCAAAACCGGAAACAGGAAAATAAAAACGGAAACTAGAACAAAAAGGTGATTAACGAGAAACAGAGCTGAACAATGAGAAAATCAGTGCACGAAACAGGAAGACAAGAATAGATATTATGCCGACGATGAGATAACCCCGACTTTTCATATTTTTGAGTGTGCGTTCCTGAGACGGCCAAGGAAAAAAATTGCTCGTCAGAATCACACCCTGGACGGTCGCTTATCAGAACGTTAAAAAAAAAAAAAAAAAAAAAAAAAAGTGTGGACGTGTGAGGAAACTGAAGTGTTGGCCTATTGTGTGGGGTCAGTGACAGGAAGGCGTGGTGTCCGTGTGTGTGCGTTTGTGTGTGCATGTGTGTAAGCGCCTGAACCGCCTCCCCTCCCCCTTCATCTCCCGACCTTTTAAATCCCAGCAAAGTCGACTCTCCCCATCCTCGCAATCCAATCCTCCCTCCCAAGACACACACTTCCTCTCCCATCCCCTAATCCCCCACCTTTTACTTCCTGCCAAATTCAACTTCCCTCCCTCTCCTATCCTCTCCCCCCCCCAAAAAAAAAAAAAAAAAAATCCAGTTCCCTTATTCCACCTCCCCTCCCACAATATTTACTTCGCAGCAAATTCGTTTCCCCTCCCTCCCTCCCACACATCCAACTCCCTTCCCCCCACTTCCCCTCTTACCCACAAATCTCATTCCCCTCCTCAAAATCCAACTTTTACTTCCCGGCAAATTCGTCTTTCCTCCATTCCCATCACCTCTCGCCCCCACCTCCACCCCCACGCCCCCTTCCCACGTCAAAGCGCAAGACGGTAAACTAGTGCTCGTCGTGTGGGTCGGTAGGAGAGGAGGGGACAGAAAGATGTCACACTGCACTCCCGCTCTGTGACATCCAGAAGTGTGACATCCAGACATCACTGAGACTTGTGGACTCTCAGACAGTGAAGAACAATAGGCTGTATTGTTCCTGCTCTACTGTACACCACAAGAAACTTATCTGTGGACTTCAGTACATGAATTCTGGAGGCTGCAGCGGGTTAAATCACTTCTCTGTGGCTGTCACGTGCAACATCAGGTCTAAGATTGCAAAGGACAAATAAAGGAAGTGGATTGCAACGTAGGATTTTCTGATGCTTTATAGAATACTCATCTGTTGACCGGAGAGTAGAATTATACAACTGCAAAAGTACATAATACGAACAGAATACAACACGACCGTATCTAATTAGAAAGTCTCAAAAATGTCTTGAAAGGTGGAGAAAAAATCAGAAAAAGGACTGGCAGATTTGGCATACAGACATAGAGTGTGGTGGAGGCAGGTGTGAGGAACAAGTGTGGAGGAAGGTGTATGGGTGTAGTGGTGACCATGAGGGGCGGTGGTGTGGGTGTGGTGGCTGTGGCTGTGGCTGTGGTGGCGGTGTTGGTGCCGGGGTGTGAGGCGGGCAGCAAGTGGAGGCCGCCACCACCAGGCATGACCAGGAGGGCAGGTAAGATGGCTCACCTTTTTTTTTTTTTTCATAATTAATCCTTACGACTCTTCATATCAAAACAGAAAATATGCTGTGATGTCATTTGTCGTGGAAAAATAAACGAAATCTCTCATGCCTGTGAAAAGTATTAACACTCACAGGTTCTATATGAAAAGGAAGACTGGTACTGGAACACGAAACTCCTCTCCACTTTACGGCAAAAAAATATACTGTATATAATGACTCAAACGTATGACTGACTCGCTTCTTTTCTTGAGAGAGAGAGAGAGAGAGAGAGCGAGAGAGAGAGAGAGAAGAGAGAGAGAGAGTAGAGGGGGGGGTGACCTTGCCTTTCTCCCCCTGCAGTTGTTGACTCGCCACTTTCCAACATCTTCTACTTTTATACGGGCTTTTTCTCGCGCCCTATCTGTGTCAATCTTAATTTTCTATTTTACTTTTTATTCACTTCTCTACTTATCTGTCCATCTGTCTATCAGTCTTTCTATCTATCTGTCTGTCTATCTGTCTACTTAATTTGGGGGAAGACAGTCACCCAACGATTTTTTTTTTTACCTGAGAACGATCTATACTAGTGAAGGTTAACCATTTCAATACCATCACGCATTTTTTTTATTTATTCTTGCTCCTACCAGACGATTTTATTCAGCTCTATACAGACCCGCGAACTGGAAGGGTTACACAGAGCATTCCCTGATCCCTTCACCTTCGAGTCTGCTCTAAGCTTAATAAAATCGTCTGGAGGCGGCAAGAATAGAAGATAAACATATAATCGGTATGAAGAAGTTAAAATTACCGGCATATCTAGCCTCCTACTTCAAAGTCTCCACAGGGCTGAATAAAAACGTGTGGCAGTGTTAAGAATCTAGTAAATTAGACGTTATTTGTTAGGTGTTCATTCTAAAGGGAAGATAGGGAACAGTAGGATGGAACTACTTAATTAATCCAATGCGAGGATCTTTGTTACAGGATAAGGCATGTCGATTAAATTTGTTATTAAAAAAAAAATCCCTCCAGTCAAAATAAGATGGAGACAAAGAAATAAAAAATAGATGATAAATAAATAAAGAAATAATAAAATAAATATCTAGAGAACAGACAATGACTATTTTTTTCCTCCATCATCCGTTGTGAAGTTGAATTATTTATCATTCGAACGTAAACACATCCATAATAAACACTGGATTCTTTATTAAATATTTTTCCTCACGTCCTACCATTACAGGCAATTTTGTGTGGATGTTTGGTTAATATATGTACAGTCGGGGGCAAAAGTTGTGTCGGATAGTCAGTGAGAGGAAGTATAGTTAGGGTCAGAAGTTTTGTTGAAGAGTCAGTGGTAGTGGTAGTTACGTAGCTCCACTACCACCGACTCTATCAGCAGCTTTGGACCCCGACCTCCATGTGACACAACAATTGACCCTGACTGTACCTCCATCTGACAATAATTGACCCCGACTGTACTTCCATCTGACACAACAATTGACCCCGACTGTACTTCCATCTGACACAACAATTGACCCCGACTGTACTTCCATCTGACACAACAATTGACCCTGACTGTACCTCCATCTGACAATAATTGACCCCGACTGTACTTCCATCTGACACAACAATTGACCCCGACTGTACCTCCATCTGACACAACAATTGACCCCGACTGTACCTCCATCTGACACAACAATTGACCCCGACTGTACCTCCATCTGACACAACAATTGACCCCGACTGTACCTCCATCTGACACAACAACTGACCCTGACTGTTCCTCCATCTGACACAACAACTGACCCCGACTGTACCTCCATCTGACACAACAACTGACCCCGACTGATCAACTTTGCTTCAAGAATATGTTTATACTTCACTGGACTGGAAATGCTTACACACAGTATTTTTCGCGCGAGTAGATGGATTTATATTATTACTGTCACAGGCCAACACAGTGCACCTTACCATAACTCGCCATCTTGTTCTCTAAAAATGGTGTATTCTGGGTTCAGTTTCCTCCTCCTAACCCTCCCATGGTCGAGACATAACCAACTAAGGCCAAACTATTTTATTCATCTGGGTAAGTCATAGGAAGCTGACTTATTATGCTCTCACCACTCACCACTTCACGAACGGGACAACTTTAGTACTTTATTCCAGCAAACGCCAGATGATTTTAGTACTTATTCCAACAAACGCCAAACGATTTTATTCAGCCGAGTGAGTGACAGAAACCTGAGAATGTTAACACCTTTAATATGAGAAACTACAAAAATTTAGTTACATTTTTTCCATCTTCATAATTCTGTTTTTTGTTCATTACTGCTGTTCTTTTCCTTTATCAATCTTAATTTTATTCTCAACTTTCTGTGGTCATTAGTAGCTGAACTTTACTTCCCTGTAATCTCTCTCTCTCTCTCTCTCTCTCTCTGATTTTCTATTCTCTCTCTTCTTCCCTTCTCTCCCGGATCATCAAAACTTTCTGCACTGGTATCCTGCACTTTCTGTCTTTTTTTCCCCTCCTCGCTCGTGGTACTTGGGGCGGTGAAAAGTAGACCCGGCATGAATTAGCAATCGAATTTTATCCTAAGGCTCAGTCCACTAGCCTGTCCCATTAACCTACCTCCCCTCCTCTCTCTCTCTCTCTCTCTCTCTCTCTCTCTCTCTCTACTGTATATATATCCAACTATCTATCAATCAAAGGGCGTTAAAAATTTGCACCTAAATAGTAACATGTGATCTGAAAAATAAGAAAAAAAAGTATACTGAGGCTTGTATTCTTGGTGGCTTTGTGGATTTCCTAACACATCTTCCTTACGGATTTATTCTGTACATTTCTCACTTTCATCCTCTTGTATGTTATTGCCACAGAGTATATCAATATTAAAATTGCATAAATAACTTGCAAGAGAATGTTAAGGTGTAATATGGAAACAAAGTCGCTAAGGACGAGTTGCTATGGAGCTTCCTATGTCGCTTGGAATATATGGCTTTGATTCTGATAAAACTGACAGAAATTCTTCCCCTTCAATATCCACCTCCCCCTCATCCTCCCTCCCTCTCAGTCCCCCATTACCTCCTCTCCACTCCTCCCTCCCCCTCACCTCCTCTCCACTCCTCCCTCCCCCTCACCTCCTCTCCACTCCTCCCTCCCCTTCAACCCCCCTTTCCTCTCCTCTCCACTCCTCCCTCCCCCTCAACCCCCTTTCCTCTCCTCTCCCCCTCAACCCCCTTTCCTCTCCTCTCCCCCTCAACCCCCTTTCCTCTCCTCTCCACTCCTCCTTCCCCCTCAAACCCCCCTCATCTCCTCTCCACTCCTCCCTCCCTCGGACATCCACTTTCTCTGTTCCTCCTCCCCTCCATCGTCCCCTTCTTTCTCTCTCCCCTCTATCTCACCCTCCACGCTGACTTTCTTTCTTCTTGCTCACTTTCTCCCCACTTATCCTCCCTCTTCCCCCTTTCTCCACTCTGACTTCCCCTCTCCTTACTCCCTTTCTCCCCCTCCTCCTTCCCTTCCGCCTTCCCCTCCCCCCTCACTTCCTCCTTCCTTCCTCCCCTCCATTTTTTCCCTCCTTCTCACTACCCCGCCATCCTGTCTTTCTCTCTCCCTCCTCACTTTCGTCCCTCACTCCATCTTTGTCTTTCTCTCTCCCTCCTCACTTTTGTCTCTCACTCCATCTTGTCTTTCTCCTCATTTTCGTCCCTCACTCCATCCTGTCTTTCTCTCTCTCTCTCCTCACATTCGTCCCTCACTCCATCCTCTATTTCTATCTTTCCTCATTTTCGTCCCTCACTCCATCTTTGTCTTTCTCCTCCTTTCGTCACTCCATCCTGTCTTTCTCCCTCCCTTCTCACTTTCGTCTCTCACTCTCTCTACTTCTCTCCCCCTCACTTTCGTCCCCTCATCCCCCCAACTACTTTCTCACGCCATAATTTCGTCCAGCTGCTTTAAGTCAGACCTGCAGACACGGGGCGACACAGGTACACACATACAGCATAATTACCGGGGTATAACACAGTAAACATAGGCGAAATACGCACATAAACATACACAAATACGCACATAAATATAACTGAATAAACAGAGAGAGAGAGAGAGAGAGAGAGAGAGAGAGACCTAACCTGACAAACACACACTTATAGTTAACCACACACAACACCAAACACATCAAAACTCACCAAACCCGCCAACCAGCCGTACTTCAAGGCAAAGCACTAGACGAAAGCAGACCTAGATAGCAAGACAGCAGGCGGCCGGAACTAGAAAGCAAGCCATTAAACAGGCACCTAGAACAAGGGGAGGGGAGGGGGGGGGAGTTGGCCATAGCTCCCAATATCTCTCAGCAGCAACATACAAATTCATTATCAGTCGAATCTATCTATCATTCTCCATCTATTTATCTTCTGTATCTATTTATCTTTATCTCTCATAGTCTTTTATTCTCCCACCTGAAGCGTAGGGGTCCGAGGCTAGGCAACTCGGTCCGGACATTGACTCCAGTGACCAGTTGCTAATCCCTCAGTGGCTTTACATGACCAATAAACCCCAATTACACTTTGGCTATACACCCTCATGGGCCACATCCGACTGGGGCGCCTTAGCCCACTAAACCATCAGGCGTCCATTAGGTTATATGGTTACCTTCAGACGTAATGAAAGGTTTCCCGGGCTAAAAGGAACCATTCGGCTTATCATTCAAAGCAGTCACCAGTACTACATCAAGTGTGTGGATGGAGAGCGCCCATCTCTACAACTAGTCGGTCAAATCACTACCCAAAAGTAACCCCGCCTCAATGTGTCTGTTTTTTTTTTGTTTTTTTTTTTTGGTTCCCTCAGACGATTTTATTCAGCTTAGGTTATTCAGACTACAGGGTCAGCAACAACCTTCAGTATTTCCTCCAGTGTGAGAGGCTGTTCTTAAACTAAATCGTCAGGAGATGGCAAGACTAAACTAATACGCCATCTTAGTGGAGACACAGGAGAGGGCAGGAGGCTGTGAGAGAGGAGGGGGAGGGAGCTAGGGGGTCTGTAAGAGAGGAGGGGGTCTGTGAGAGAGGAAAGGGAGAGGGCTATGAGAGGGGGGATGAGAGAGGAGGGGGAGGGGGCTATGAGAGGAGGGGTGACTGTGAGAGAGGAGGGGGAGGGGGCTATGAGAGGGGGGGTGACTGTGAGAGAGGAGGGGGAGGGAGCTATGAGAAGAGGGGTCTGTGAGAGAGGAGGGGGAGGGGACTATGAGAGGGGGGTCTGTGAGAGAGGAACGGGAGCGGGCTATGAGGGGGGGTCTGTGAGAGAGGAAGGGGAGGGGGCTATGAGGGGGGGTCTGTGAGAGAGGAAGGGGAGAGGGCTATGAGAGGGGGGTCTGTGAGAGAGGAGGGGGAGGGAGCTACGAGAGGGAAGGTCTGGGAAAGAGGAGGGGAGGGGGCTACGAGAGGGGGGTTTGTGACGGAGAAGAGGGGAGGAGCTGCAATAGACGGGGTCTGTGAGAGAGGTGAGGGGAATACAATCTCAATCTCTCTCTCTCTCTCTCTCTCTCTCTCTTTCTGTTGCTTATTGCTTCTTCCAGATTATTTTATTTAACGTGGGAAACTCTAGAAGTGGAGGGGCGTCTTTATGCTCTCTCTCTCCTCTTCATTTCGAAAACTCTCCTAATCTGAATATGGACATCTGAAGAAAGCATGGAAAAAAATATGACAAATAACAGACTGGTAATGAGTTTCTTCGTCCGACCAACATAACGATTTTATTCCGTGTAGCAGTCTTTTGCGAACCGTACATTCTAATATTTTCCCTAACTTCTCTTTTATTCTTCCATATACCTTTCTTACGTAACTCAGAAAGGTAAATACCACGACCATTCTTCCACCTACTTCATCCACTTTTCACTTACATAAAAAAATAATAAGAATAAATATAAAGGGCACAATCACAGCCTTCTCCCACTCCACAATGCTTCTTCGGACTTATTTCACACAAGCCTTTCACTGCGCTGTCTCCAGAAAATTTTATCATTCTATACATACTTCATTCACAGCTGCTGCCTTTTTCATTCTTCCACCTTTTCACAGCATTCTCCACTTCGTCCATTGTGACATTCTTGGCCGCTGCAATCCTTCATGTTCAGCGCCACTGCTCTCGTCATTCTCATTCATCTGTTTTTTAAAATCATTCCTTTAATCTGATCTTAATTTATGCTTCATTCGTTACCCTTTCCCACTCACTAACATTTCACTTTTGTTTCCACGCTCATTCCTACATTTTCGTATCTCTTTCGAAAAATTTAATATTTTTAGAGTAGCTTACATTCAGTTTTCTTCCAGGTTAATCTCGTTTTTTCTCCTCTCTCTCTCTCTCTCTCTCACTCTCTCTCTCTCTCTCTCTCTTTACTAACATGGTTGTTTATGATTGCTAAACACAGACACACACACACACACACACACACACACACACACACACACACACACACACACACACACACACACACAAATTAAGTTTTAGTAATTCTCGCATGCCGAATTAGTATTGGCAAAGGTAATATATTTCACTTATTAACACAGAAACAACTGAAAGTATGTAGGCTATTAACGTATAAAGGACATTACGGCAAGGATACGTGTACTGTATACCAGGCGTGATGGTGATAACGAGAGGAATGTGTGGCGGCCATGCATGGAGGGGGAAACATTAGTGGACTTCTGGCAGGGGCTCCATCATGGCATCTTGGAAAAGGCAATTTCTTTATGGCGGGTGATGTGACGGAGATAAACTCTAACAGGTGTGGGGTTGCTCAGTGTTGCAGCAACAACGACATTCATAACACCCATTCAGGGCATGGATTCTTTTCACCTATTGCGTGCATGGATTCTACTCGGCACAAGCTGTAACAGGTACAGCCACCGCTACCACCACTGGTATGGCCGCACTTCAGCAGTAGTCATAACTGCACTAGCTGTAACAGCCATCATTAGTTTAATTCACCGCAAATGAATAGTTCGTCACTCTGGGTGTTCTCGTTGCTGAGTGCTGAGGATGTCTTCAGTGATAAAGGCGCCCTTACTATGCACTCCTGCCCAGAGGCCGAGTCGTGTAGTACAAATCTATCTGACCACAGGCAGATGGCGCCGTCTGCAGTATGTGTAGAAATATTTATTGGTCAATGATTTCATTGTAAACTTGGAACTGATCTTTACAGTTGAATTCAGGGTCAAGTAAGCACCCCTATAAAGTGTGTTTCTTTGTTTGCCTTCAGTGACAACCACTAAGATGTGATTCTCTCACTGATTATTCAGGTCGAGCTCTATATTGCTGTGGCGCTGTGATCTTCACGGCAGTGGCAGTGGTTGGTTGTTGCTGTGGTGTGGACTTTGCTGTGACCCTCACTGACAGTTCTGTCAAGATTGCTTTGGTAATATCATCCCTGTAGCTTTAATATCCCTAAAGCAACTGCATCTTGAAGTTATAACACATTCGTTGATGAGATCACAGCCTACCACTCCTCTTAGCACGGTGTGTCTGCCTAAGTTTAAACACGGATAATGGTGTAATGAGGTGAACGTCCTGCCTCCTCCAAGTTGCTGGGAGTCAATCCTGGAACTGTTTACCAGCGGCGATAGCGAAGCTGGTATTGTTTTCAATTTGTCTGTCTGTCTGTTTGTGTACCTGTTAGCACGATAACTTCGCAACTGCTCAAGATATCATCACAAAATTTTACAGGTGTGTAGTAAGGATGAAAATCTCCTACTAGTTCGAAATAGGTGAAAGTAGGTCAAGGTCAAGATCACATTCCGAGCCGCGTATCGGCTCGCGGCTGGTGTGACTACCCCTTTGGGGGGGCCTCTAGTTTTAAATTCACATTACTCTAGTTAATATTAAATTCACCAGAATGTACTGCGGCAGGCTACCCTCTTCCATCTCTGTGTTTTCAAGTTCCATACAGGTGCATCGGCAAAAATAAGTATGTTTTGTTTGTTCTTTTTCTGTTAATCTAGTCATTCCTTTTAGTCCTTTTGCCGGCATAATAAAAGGAATAGGTAAGCTAACAAACGGACCCTAACAATTTACCTTAACTTTATTTCATTATTCCACTACCGGATTAGAAATTATCACAGCTCTCTAGAAGTCAGTACAAAGCATCACACTTTGACACGATAACTCTCTCTCTCTCTCTCTCTCTCTCCTCCAAAACAAGCCAAAACTCCAAAGAAATCAAACTTCTCCAAGCAGATCACAACAACAGGACAAGGAACACGAAAGTAAGCACGCGCCACTCTCATATAGGCTGCCAGTCCCTCGTTTTCTATATCAGCAAATGTAAAATGACAAAAAAAAAAAACTCTCAGAACCGAAAGCAATTAGTGGCCAATCGCCCTTAATACCCACTAACAACCCTTAACCGCCCTCTAATTGGTGTTGGGTAAGACGGTAACTACAGGCCTCTTAACATCGTCTTCCTGTTGGGCTGGTTTAGGGGAAAGCAGTAATGGCGGCGGGGGGGGGGGGAATTGTCTCGTCATGGGTTGAACTGTTTCCTGGATTATAACTGATACTTCTCTTGACTTTCTTTTTTCTTTCAATTTTTGTCTCTCAGGTGAAACTCTGGGAAGTACGATCATGAATCACCGGCTTAGGAAAACTGGTCATGGCTGGCACTATCTTTATCACGACCGTTATTATTGTTATTTAGGTCAGCTCCGGGGTGCAGCGACATTTAAGAGGTATACGGATAGCTTGGTTATATTTCTATATGAGAAACACAACAGGCGAACATAAAGCATATATACGATGGAAAGGACGCTAGCTTGCAATAATTTCCTCTCCAAAGAAGGATCCAACCAACAGTTATCTCCCTCACCAGACCAAACCTCTGTCTTACTCATTAATACATCAATACACAATACACTGTATAGTAATTTAGTAGTCAGAATGTCCCAGTCGGAGTGACGGCCTTGATGTGCACACAGGTTCGATCCTGAAGAGGTGACTGAAGGTTTATCAATGGTATCATCCTGTCATCTACCCTTAAATGTACTACGCAAAAGTGGCCTAACCTCGGCCCTGTACACGTCGAAGTGATTTTGTGACTAAGTGTTGCCGTTTCATTATACATACATATATATATATATATATATATATATATATATATATATATATATATATATATATATATATATATATATATATATATATATATATATATATATATATATTCAGTACATGTAAGCATGAAAAAGAGATACTGGCTTGCTGATATATTGTGGGGAACAATTCGAATAACTCTAAAGGTAGTTTGTGTGTGTATGTGTGTGTGTGTGTGTGTGTGTGTGTGTGTGTGTGTGTGTGTGTGTGTGTGTGTGTGTGTGTGTGTGTGTGTGTGTGTGTGTGTGTGTGTGTGTGTGTTCTTGAACCGCATTAAACCATCCGGAAGCAGCCTGAAAAAAATAAAACAGTGTCTCGTACTAAAATGGTTAACAACGGCTGGTACGAAACACGAGTGAAAATGAAAGTTTAAAAGATGATAATGTTGGGGCTGGAATGGTTTACTGTGTGTTAGTTTCACTTCTGTGTTGTCTTCCTCTCTACTCTCACCACCACCACCACTACCACCACATCTAACACCACCATCATTACCACCAACACCGTCACCATCACCATCAACATTGTCACCACCACCAAACCACCACCACCAAAAAAAACAGTGGGTCAACTTCATGGCTGAACCTCAACCCTTCCGCCAAGTCTGGTTAAAATCGGATAAAAGCTGTTTACGTCAGTTTCTTCACACACACACACACACACACACACACACACACACACACACACACACACACACGTCAAACAGAAAACACCCGCCTCTCTATCACGAGGAAGGGTGTCACAAACATTAGAAAAATAAGAAATTGAAAGAGAACGACAGCAAGAAGATGACCGAGGATGGGGGAATGGGGAGGGGTAGAGAAGGGGGTGAGGATGAGATCGGGGGAGACGAGGAGAGGAGGAGTGAGGATGAGATCGGAGGAGGCGA
>NC_137012.1:25750652-25790652 GCF_032717465.1 Coenobita brevimanus
CATGAGATAATAATTTTTTTCATGATCAGGATGGCCGTGCGTGTCACCCTACTGCACAGTCAGCACCAAAAATGGTGTCGCTTCTCCTGCGTCTTTCCCCATGAACCTGGAAAAGCAAGCTCGCACAACCGCAGCAAACTGCACTACTGGCGCTGAAGAAACCCATTATGTTTTTTTTTTTTTTTTTTTTTTAATGTGTTCGACTCTGGGCAAAGGCTCAGGGCCTATTTCTTGGGGGCAGTTGCCTATCCCAAGGCCCAGTAGTCCTACACCTCCACATGTCACCACTTCGGCGCTAACACCCACCGTCCATATTGAATACATGCTAGGGCTGTCTCATACAGGACTGGTGTATTGGTATTAGCGGGGGTACTTTTACGACATGTCGGCGGGTCATCTGGTAGTTCAGGAAAGTCTGCCTTTTTAGGAAATTCAAATCCTTAAACTGTTCCCTGCCCCAGCTGGGATTTGATCCTAGGTCCATTAGGACTGCAAGCCGCCTCTCTACCGATTCAGCCACCGGATGCTGCGGACTTACCTGACTGATTTTTTTTTTTTTAAGTCCATGAGGAGAGAAGCAGGAAAGCCGACACGATTTTTGATGCAGACTGTATGCGTATCCTGGTGATGGCGATAGTGATGTCACCTAACACTAGCCTGGAAATCTGTTCCATCGACACATAACCGAATTTTATCCTACACATAGAAATCTTTTCAGCCTTGATAAAACCGCAATAAACTTTCCGTGGGTGCTCACCTGTCATTCACTTTGACATGTGTTACACGTGTTTGCATGCGTCAGTCTTTTTCACCTTATGGCGGAAGTGGCAGCTGAGTGAACCACAATGCCATGGTGCTCCGGGTGTGGACATGACCCCAGCCACGACCCGACCTGACCTGAGTGGTCCATGACTGACACCGCCACCTCCATCACACCCTGTCCGCCATCAGGTTTCGAAGGCAACATTTTTACAGCCGCACGTCCTTGCTGTCACCAACCTACATTATGTGTCTGACGGTTCAAGCGAAATGAAACGCGTCCTGATATGCAGCAAGCTATTTGGCTGGTCACTCGGTGCAGGATCGTATGTTATGCAGAAAGTAGCATATCCAGTGAGTGGTACAGTGGGCGCCTCCAATTAATACAGCAATAGTATATACTGTAGTAATATCGTTATGACGTATGTCCGTCCCTGATTATCATATTCTTTAAGTAGATAATGAAGATGCCTGCTTATAGAAGGTACTGGCTGTGTGGAGGTGCAGTATCTTTTCTAAGGTGTAGATACGTATGATTAATAAAACACAGATACGAATACCTCATGATAAAAGCAAAATTATTTCGTAAATTTTTTCTTTGCACTACATCGATTCAAATACTAAAATCAGCACCAACAGCTATTATTATACATATGCACAAGCACATCGAGTTTTATTTAAAAGCTCAGGTCTGCAGGAAAACACTTTCCCTCTATATTTTCCTCCCTACACACACACACGCAAGGCATTTTTGTATTTATCACTTTATCCACTACCCTGCTTATATATATATATATATATATATATATATATATATATATATATATATATATATATATATATATATATATATATATATATATATATATATTACTGTATGCATGTAAATAAACTTAGAACTATTTATCTACCTACCTGCCCACCTTTCTATCTACCTACCTGCCCACCTCCATCTACCTGCCTATCTATCTATCTACCTATCTATCAATGTATGTTTATCTAACTACGCCATCAGTAAAGTATATATAGTAAGAAAAAGGTTAAGATTAATGAATCTATTACGCTGTTTATAAAAATTTGCTCCTGACAGAAAAATTCCCCGACTAACTAGATTTCCGAAAAAAAAGTTTGGAATTTTACGAGTATTAATTGGGCAGGCAGTGGGTCGCGGCGATTACCGGGGGTTAGATATATATATACCAGTTCCCCCCATACCCAATACCAGCATCCATCACAGCTACACCAGTTAATACCAGCAGGGATTGATGGAGGCTGCATCTAGCCCTCCTGGTCTGAAAGGATCTCTCTTAAAACTGAATAAATAAAATCGTAAAATGGAAGAAGGAACGAAAAACAAAATACATCACATTTATGGCGTCAATACCAACTTTACTGGGCAATACATGCTACTAATACCAGCCTGGCTCCAGTACACCCAGTACTATCAGACAGGATCGCCATACTTTACTACTTTCATGTACCAGATACATACAAGCTACTAATATCAGACTGGTTCCAGTACACCCAATACCATCCCGGTACAGCCAATACCACCCGAGTGCACCTAGTACCATCAAACAAGATAGCTACACTTTACTACTTTCTAGTACCTAATACCACACCAGTGTCCCCAGTACCACCTAATACAAACGAATCTTCTCTGACTCAACCTAACCTAACCTAGCATCAACCAACACTGCATAACCACACTATTGTTTACCAGCCATACATACCATACCCAATACTACCCCTTGTAACCTGCAATACCACCCCCAGTGCCATCCCTAGTACCCTGCAATACCACGCCAGTGCCATCCCTAGTACCCTGCAATACCACCCCCAGTACCATCCCTAGTACCCTGCAATACCACTCAATACCACCTCAATACTATTCCCAGTACCCTGCAATACCACCCCAATACCAGCTCTGTCCTCTCCCCAGTTCCCGCAATACCCGAGGAGCGTCTGAGGGAGGAGGAGGAGTGAGGTATGAGGGTGATTTAGTGGAAGAACTGGACCCTTACCTCCAGGGGTCCCCAGGGCAGGAGACAGGAGGAGAGGGGGAGGGAGGGAGAGAAGGAGGAGGGGGAGGAATGGAGAGAAGGAGCACAGAAGAGGAAAAGACAATGGAGGGAAGAAAGATGGAGACAGTTAAGGGGGGGGGGCTGGAGAAGGAAGAGGGCAGGAGAGGCGGGAGGGAAGGAGTTAAGAGAAGAGACATAGAATAGGAGGACGAGAAGGAAACTCTTGAGAGAAGTCAGATTAAAGAGAATGAGAAAGTTGAGATCTGGAGAGGAAAGGGGAAGGAGAGAAGGGAGGGAAAGAATGGAGAGAGGGGACACGGAATTGGAGAAGAGGGAAACATTGGAGAGAAGAAAGACAGAGAAAGGGAAGGGAGAGACCTGGGATGGAAAGGGGAGATGCAGAACTGGATATGACGAGGGAAGGGAGGAAGGAGCACTGAGAGCAGAAAGAGAAGGAAGGATAAGGAAGAGAAGGAAAGAGGAAGACACTGGGAGGAGAAAGAGAAGGGTGGATGGGGAGAAAAAGGAAGGAGGATGGGATTGGGAGGGGAGGGGTGGGAGAGAACTGGAGGGAGGGAACTGGGGTGAGGTATGAGGGTGATTTAACGGAAGAACTGGACCCTTACCTCCAGGACTCCCCAGGGCATGGCAGGACACACACGGGGCAGGGGAAGGAGCACTGAAGGAGGGAAGGAGGGAATGGTGAGGAGGAGCAGTGGGAAAATGAGAAAGGACGTTGGAGGAAAAAACAGGGAGTAAAGAAAGGGAGTAAAAAGGACTAGAAGGAGGAAAGGAGGCAAGGAAGAGTAAGTTGGCTGAAAGGAAGGAACTCAGACAGAACGAGAATGAAACTGGAGGAGGAAAAGAATGGAGGAGGAAGAGCAAGAATAAGGAAGAGAAAGAAAAGACACTGAGGAGAGAACCGCAGAGAAGTGTGGTTGAGAGTGGAGGGATGGAGGGGTGGAAGGAAGAGAACTGGAACTGGAGAGGAGTGAGGTATGAGGCGATTACGTGAAAGAACTGGACACTTACCTCCATGATTCCCTTGGGTAGGAGGGACTGGGGGCACTGGAGGGGAGAGACTGGAGAGAAAATGAAGAAAGTGAAGAGGACCGAAAGAAGGAAAATGCAGAGGACGGACAATAATGAGGAGGAGAAGAGAGAGGGGGGAGGGATGAAAGGGGAGGTGTGTGTGTGTGTGTGTGTGTGTGTGTGTGTGTGTGTGTGTGTGTGTGTGTGTGTGTGTGTGTGTGTGTGAGAGAGAGAGAGAGAGAGAGAGAGAGAGAGAGAGAGAGAGAGAGACAATACACCACTCCACCACCATCACTCTGCTCTATGCCTGAGGTGGTTGCCCAAAGAGGAAGCTCTATATTAAGCCCATTTTTAGGGGGAGGCTTCAGTAATAACAGCCAATATAAACACAAACACACAAACATACAAACACATCACCTACACAACTACATCCACACACTTACATTATAAATCATACATGTGCACAACTACACTACACACCTGCTCACTTCATCAATCATACGTGTACACAACTACATAATAACATACATAAAACCTACACAACAACGTTCATAAATACACATATACAAAAAAAAAACACATACATAAGCACACCAGCGGACATACACAAGTGAGAGAGAGAGAGAGAGAGAGAGAGAGAGAGTCGTACTGAAGGGACTGGACACTGTTCCCTACCCCTTCATTTCGACGGCCTTTCTAAACTATACGAAATCGTCTGACCGAATTAAAGAGAAAAAAAATCAGAAATCATCATCCTGAAGGGGTTAAACAGGAACTAATATAAATCCGAAATCTGATCATCCCTTCAGCCCAATGACACCTTTTCGTTTTTATTCTTATTACACTTTTTTTTTTTTTAAAGTTCCGGTACCATGACGGTTATTTTATTGTACTTTATTCGTACACTCGTCAGATGGTTTTATTTTCCTTGGGGAGAACTAACGTACTGTAGGAACTAACCCCTTCAAGTCGAGGACGTTTATGGCCAAGGCTTTAACTGCACAAGGGGTGGCCACAAACGCATCGTCCTCCGTCATTCGGCTACCCTTTCCCCAGCTCATATCCCCCCCTCGCCAACCCATCCCTCCATCTCACCCCTTTCCCCTCCCCTCCACCATCTCACTCACATACACTCTTCTAGTCAGTCTCTCATTCTCCATCTTCTCCACTAGGCCAAGCCATCTCAAGATACTTATAATGCTTTCGAGGCTCAGTTTTTCATCGTACTAAAGAGGTTAAAAATTCGGATCTCAAAAAAAAAAAATCGAATGTCTTTAATATCCATGACCTCTCAAAAATATGCAGTATCTCACTAAAAATATATGGTTCTTTAAAATACAAAAACACGTAAAGTAAGCCGTGTTTTAAATATATTCAAATCCCTTAATCCAAATCGGAATCTCTGTACAACAGTAAGTGTCCTAATAGCAACCCGTAGGACTTTCATCTCCTTTTAATATGTAACTCTTGAGAACGATGATAAATTTACGAGAAGTCAATGCCACTCCTAGGCTGAATGAAATCGTGTGGGGCATTCGTAATAAAATACCTGGATGGTCAGAGGATGTAAAAGTGATTTTTTTTTTAAATCGAGACTCAGCGATCACTTCCAGGTGAAAAAAAAAAAAATGGTGGAGAGACAGAATTAAACACTGACTGGCAAGGATTAAGTGAGATTGTTTGTTTTTTTTTTTTTTTTTCTTTTTGTAATTCACAAATCTTTTAAACTCTCTACGATCCAGCTGTCACCTAAAATCAACAAAATAATCCTACAGCAACGCAGAATAAAATAATATAATCAATAGCTCAGGGTACACGAATGTAAAAATACGAGAAGAAATCCTAAGTCTCGTAAAATAATCTCGGATCTCTTAAAAATCCCGAGTTCTTAATAAAAATTCGAGGCACAGAAAATCGTGAAACTCTGCCCCTCTTCGGATCCGACCGCAACGAGAGAATTATACCGGAGTTCGGATGCCAGAGTCGGGTCGTATAGATATTGTGAAGTGGACCGGAGAATGGCAGGGTGCTGGTGGAACTGGCCGACGTTGACTGGGGAAACTGGGGGTATTAGTTGAGACGCTAGGGCGGGGAAGATTGGGGGTATTAGTTGAGACGCTAGGATGGGGAAAATTGGGGGTATTAGTTGAGACGCTAGGGTGGGGAGAATGGGGAAGATTGGGGTATTAATTGAGACGCTAGGGTGGGGAAGATTGGGGGTATTAGTTGAGACGCTACGATGGGAAAACTGGGGGTATCAGTCGTGATGTTTGGCTGGGGAAAAGGGAGGTTACTGAGTGGAAGAAAATGGGGTACTGGTTGAGGGGGTGGACTCCGGAAAAGGGGTGTACTGGCTTGGGAAAATTAAGGGTAATAGCTGAGGAGAGAGGATTTGGAAAAAGGAGGATTACTGGCTGGATGAAATTGATGTAAAGACTGAAGAAACCACGAGGGGAGTTCATGGTATTGGTTGTGGAAATTGACTGGGAGGCTGACTCACTGAAAATGACTGAATGACTGAAACTGACCGAAATTAACTGCATAACTGCGAATGGGTGACTGAAACTGAACGCATAACTGAAACTAACTGAATGAAATTAAGTGACTGTATTCTGCCACTGGATGGAGATAACTGGAGACAATGACTAGGAGACTGATTAGTAACACTAACTGGGGCCACTGAATGGAGATACTGATAATTGGGAAAACTGGACCATTGACTGAAGACTGATAAAGTTACTGACTGGGACACTGACTGGCATACTAGGACACTGGCTGTGACACTGATTTATAACACTGGTTTGCGATACAGCCTGGGACACAGACTGAGGACACCAAGCTGGGACAATGATGAAATGATTAGGGACACTGACTAGGGGCATTGCTGAGGATAATGACTGATGACACTATATTAAAACTTGAATATGATGCAAGTCACGAAGAATTGCTACAAAAAAAATAATAATAATAATAATGTTAAGCCCTAGTATCGTCCTTTTCTGCCACTGAGTTACGTGAAAAAAAGCTGCAAAAACGTGAAAATATAGGTCAAGTTAAAGTAAAAGGAGTATAGGTAGGAAAATGATTTAGGACAAAAGGGATTCTAGTAAGGGACGCTGAGTGGGAGATTGGAACACTGATAAGGGATCTAGGGACTGTGTGTACGGCATAGATTAGGGATTATGCCTGGGAATACACACACACACACACACACACACACACACACACACACACACACACTGAAACAAAGGAACAAACACTTTCTCGCTCCCTCAGTCTCTCTCTCTCTCTCTCCCTCTCTCTCATTTACATCCTTTCCTCGTTCCTTCCTTCCTCTCATCTTCCATTCTCTCTCTCTCTCTCTCTCTCTCTCTCTCTCTCTCTCTCTACGACATGGAAAAATTGGGGCGATCATGGGAAAGGTGATGGTGTAGTGGTGGTGGTGGTTTATTTTGTATTGTGGTAGTTGTGGTGGTGGTTTATTTTGTATTGTGGTAGTTGTGGTGGTGGTTTATTTTGTATTGTGGTAGTTGTGGTGGTGGTTTATTTTGTATTGTGGTAGTTGTGGTGGTGGTTTATTTTGTATTGTGGTAGTTGTAGTGGTGGTTTATTTTGTATTGTGGTAGTTGTGGTAAAGGTGGTGGTAGTTGTGGCTGCGGTAGTTGTAGTGGTGGAGTTGTGGTAGTGGTGGTGGTGATATAGTACTGTATGGTATCCTTAGGTGAAGTCAGCCATAAATATAAAGAGTTCAACTGTGGTAAATTGTGGTTAACTGGTCGATTGCAGTTGATTTTGGTTGATTGGTGTGGTGATCTCTCTCTCTCTCTCTCTCTCTGGCTGTATGTTTGCTGGGAGTGATTTTGTTATTAAATATTTTTTTTTCTCTTTGCTCGGCCGTTAACGAAATTGGTGTTGTTATAACTTGTTGTGGATGTTGTTTGGAGAGAGAGAGAGAGAGAGAGAGAGAGAGAGAGAGAGAGAGAGAGGATGATAAAAACGCGAAACGGAAACTCAAAGCGATAAATAAGCTGAAATGAGAGATGACAAGAGACGAATGAGAAGCCAAGAATGATGAATAAGGGGAGAAGAGGGGAGGAAAATGAAGAAGGGGAGGAAAATGACGCGATATATGAGACGAAGGGGAGAAATGCTGAGAGGGAGAAAAAAGAGAGGGCAATAAATAGGGACGGAAGGAGCGGGCAAGACGAAAGTTGGTGGGCGAAGGGTATGAGAGAGAGAGAGAGAGAGAGAGAGAGAGAGAGAGAGAGTACCCAGAGAAAGCCATGCACACACTGACACGGACAGACAGACGGTAGAATCGTAAAAAAATAAAAGGGACAAAAAAAAACGAAGATGAACAGAGAGAGAGAGAGAGAGAGAGAGAGAGAGAGAGAGAGAGATTACCGTGCCACCCCTTCACACAATTTCAGCACCACAAAAACCTCAACACGGGACATTACACGCTTCCTTGCCTCCTCCGCCTCACTGCATCCCTCAAAGCCATTCCCTGTAAGATGCTGTTTTTCGTATTTTCATAAACATTTTTGCTTTTTCCTTTTCTCAGGGAGCGGGAGTGATAAAATTAGTATTCTTTTGTGCATCATACTCGAGTTATTTGGCCAGACCACCTAATATATTCACGTATACCCAATATATTCAAGACTTTGTGGTGCAGTATAGCCAAGTATAACGAAGACCTCTTTGTACAATGCCTGGATAATTATTTGTGCAACGGAATCATCATCTGTCTGTACAATAACGAGATTAAACAGTGCAACATGATCAATAATAGTTTGATCAGTATACTGCAATCATGACACGTTTGTGCAATAAATCAGTACTTGTTTCTGCAATATAATCTGTGGGCTAATTACCAAGGTTATATTTTTTACCTGGCATCTCTCTCTCTCTCTCTCTCTCTCTCTCTCTCTCTCTCTGTAAACTAACGGACGCATCAAACTTGAAAGAACATTAATATGTACTAAATAAAACTGAACAAACCCATCCAATACCACACTAAGCATAAAGAAAAAATAAAATATCGTAATCGTGACTAAATGAGGTATTAAAATCACACCAAGGGGGGAGGGAGGGGTTGGACGCGTGGAGCCGAAGTGGGTAGTGATCCGAAACGGCGGGAAATTCTTTAAGATCTGTTTTTACGATCACCTTGTCTTTCCCACTCCATCCCTCCACGCTCCACTCCTACTCCACTTTTTCCCCTTCCGTTCCACTCCTTCCCGCTCCACCTCTCTCTCTTACCTCACTCCACTCTTTCTCACTCCATTCCACTCCTAACCGTTTCATCACTCTCTCATATCTCACTCCTACTCACTCCACTCACTCACTTTCACTCCTTCCTACTCCACTTCACTCTTTCCTATCTTACTCCTACTCACTCCACTCTTTCTCACTCCATTCCACTCCTTCCTATTCCACTTCACGCTTTCCTATCTCACTCCTACTCACTCCACTCTTTTCTACTCCATTCCCCTTCCTTGAACTCCCACTTCATTCTTTCCTACCTCACTCCTACTCACTCCACTTTCCTGATCCACTCTTCTCCTTCATCCACTCTGTTTCTTTCCACTCCTGTCCCTAATCCACTTTTCTCCTTAATCCACTTTGTCTCTTCCCAATGTTCATCTCAACTCGATTCGCCCCTCTCTCACTCGCTTTGCACGCCACTCCACTTCTTGCGACTCCTCTTTCAACTCCACCCCATTTTTTTCCACTCCTTCCCACTCTTTCCTCTCCACTTCCACTCACCTCTTTCCTCCCCTTTCTCACTCTAACTTCTTCCTCCCCACTCCCTCCCCTCCACTTTTTTTTTTTCCCATTCTCCACTTCCTCCTCCAGTCTGAAAGCAGTGTGTGGTGAGAAAACAGTAACTTTCTCTCTCTCTCTCTCTCTCTCTCTCTCTCTGGGTGCGGTGAGAGGGTGTATTAGTTACCGGCCTTAGGGTAACCCGGGTAATTGATTTATAACTTCACACTGGCTGCCTGTAATGTGTGTGTGTGTGTGTGTGTGTGTATGTGAGCGAGAGAGAGAGAGAGAGAGAGAGAGAGAGAGAGAGAGAGAGAGAGAGAGAGAGAGAGAGAGAGAGAGAGAGCCGGGTGGGGAGAGAGTGGGAGTGGTTGTGGGGAGGAGTGTAAAAGTGAGGTTGGAGGTGCATATTAGGTGTGGGTAGGGAAAGTGGGGGACGGAGTGGGATTGGAAGTGAGATTGGGGACAAGGAGTGGGTAGAAGAGGCCATAGGGAGTAGGGGAGTGAAGAGTGGGAGTAGGGATAGTTTATGGGAGAAATGGGACGAGGGAGTGGGTGGGAACGGGGGAAAGGGTGTGTGAAGAAGGGCAATGAGAGGAGTGAGAGTGCGTGGGAGTGAGTGAGAGGGGGAGTGGTGGTGGGAGTGTGGTTAGAAGTAGAGTTTATGTGCTGCCTGTTGACTATTGTGGAGTGGGGGGAGTGGGGGCTGGCGAGGAGAGGGCATATAGGAGAAAATGTGTCTCGGTGTTTGGTTAGCAGTGGGTGGTGAGTGGGAAGGGATAAGAGGAGAGTGGGGGTAGTGGGCGTAGGAGTGGTGGGAGGGAATAAGGTGAGTGGGAGTGGGAGGAGTAAGGGTGAAACTGGGAGGGAGTGGGAGTGGCAGAGGAGGATGGGATGTGGGGCGTAGAGATGTATGTGAGAGTGGGTGTGGGAGTGAGATAAGTCGTGAAGAGTGGGTTTAGGAATGAGAGAGGGAGTGAGTGGGAGTCCGCGGAGGAGGAGTGGGAGTAGGGATGGAGATCAGAGGGGATGGGGAGTAGGAAGGATGTTTATGAGAAGCGGAGTGGGGAAGGATGGGTGTGGGATTAGAACTGATGTTGGAGGTTGTAAGATGGGTGGAGAGAGTGGGGATGTGAGGAGTGGGAGTGGGGAAGAATGGGCGTGGGAGTGGTAAGTGCAGTGGGTCTGGGAGTGAGTGTGGGCGAGCGTGGGAGTAGGGAGGTAAGGCTAGGAGATGTGGAAATAAAATGGACTGAGAGAGAGAGAGAGAGAGAGAGAGAGAGAGAGAGAGAGAGAATAGGAATGAGGGGGAGTAGATTTTGGGTAGGGGGTGGGAGTTACGAAAGTGGGAAATACAACGAATAAATTTGAAAAGATTATTCCTTATGAGAAAGTCACAGAAAATAAACGACAAATTCAGAATCAAAATCGAACTCAAAACGTGTTCATTTCCAGAAGCCTGAGAAAAGCGTGACTGAAAGCCTGGCGGTCGTAGGCAGGACGAAAGGTGGACTGACGAAAAAAAAGTTACAGAAATGCGCATACGAAACACTACGAAAACAAACTACCTTTACACTAACTCCTTCAGGTCGAGGACTTGCTGCAACCAGACGATTTTATTCCGCTTAGGGGGATTTTTTTTTTTTTTTAATAGAAGGGTTACACTCACTCTACGTTTATCCTGTCGCTGTTCAGGTGCTGTCTTTAAGCTGAAAAATTCGTCTGTTTACAGCTAGGATAAAATTAAAAACCAGTCCTCGGTGTTGAAATGACAGAAAAAGAAGGACTGCAAATGTGTGGGTAGTGTGGTACATGCCCGCCTTAAAGGGGAAGGAATACAGGGCACAGAGTTGAGATCAGACTGTGTGCCTTCCCTTGATGTTAACCTCTTCAGTACGATGAGAAGAGAGAGAGAGAGAGAGTTCTGGGGGAGGGGGAGAGCAAAGATGAAGAAGAGAGGAGGGAAAGGTAGGGGCAGTGATAGGAGAAAGAGAAAAAGTAGAGGGAAAGGGAGAAGAGGATGAGAGGGGGGAGGGGGAGGAGAGGAAGAGAGGGGCGAGATGGAGAAGAGATGGAGAGGAGAGGGATGGGAAGAAAAGGGGAGAGAGGAGAATGGAAGGGAGGGAAGAGATGACAGGGAGGGAAGAAAGAAAAGGGGGAGGTGAGTGGGAGAAAAGAGGGGGGAGACGGGAGGGAGGGATAAGAAGAGGGAGAAGAAAGGAGAGGGAGGGGAGGGGGAGAAAAGAGGAAGAAAGAAAGGAGGGAGAGGAGGGGAGGGAAGGGGAGAGGGGCAAGGGGAGGGGAGGTGGGAGTGGAGTGGGGAGCTAAGCAGGTGGAAAATTAGGGAACAGGAAATTTATGCTACGAAGGGAGGAGAGGGAGGGGAGGGGAGGGGAGGGGAGGGGAGGGGAGGGTAGGAGGGAGGGGAGGGAAAGGGAAGAGAAAGGAAAAGGAGGGGGAGAAGGGGAGGAGGAGGAAGAAGAGAAGAAGGAGGTAAGAGGGAGAGAGGGGAAGAGAAGAAAATGGAATGGAAGAGAGGAAGGGTAATGGGTGAGTAAAGACAGCAAAGAGGAGAGGAGAAGAAGAAAAGGAACGGATATGAGAGAGAGAGAGAGAGAGAGAGAGAGAGAGACAGACAGACAGACAGACAGACAGACAGAAAGAGAAGGACCAGAGGGATCTAAGGATGGAGACAGAGGGATAGAAGGAAGGAAAGAATCAGGGATGGAAGGAGGGAAAAAAGGAAGGACAAAGGGAGGAAGGAAGAGAGGAAGGTAGGAAGGATAGAAAGACAGATGCAAGGAAGGGAGGAAGGAAATAAAGAAAGAAACAAAGAAGGAATGTAGGTGGGAAGGAAGGAAGGAAGGAAGACAGAAAGATGGAAATAACAAAAAATAAATAAATATATACAAATTTATATGAGTAAAAAGCAAGTAAATTAAATAAGTAAGGATGGAAGGACAGGTCAGTTAATATGGGAATGAAGGGGAGAGTAAGCCTGGAGGGAGGGAGGGAGGGAGGGTGGCAGAGGAGGAGGGATCGGGAGGGAATAAGGGATCCAGAGGGAGGGAGGTAGGGAAGGGCAGCGGATTGGGAGGGAAGGAAGGAATTATCAGCTTAGTATATGGTTACGTAAGGAAGGAAGGAAGGAAGGAAGGAAGGATGGATAGATGGAAGGAAGGAAGGAAGGAGGGAAGAAAAGAGAGGTAAGAAGGGAAGGATGAAGGAGAAGTAAGGAGAGAAAGAGTGGACAATGAAAGAGGGAAGAATTGATTAGGAAAGAAGTAAGTAGTGAGGATCAGGAAGCGAAGGAGGAAAGATCAGAGGGAAAGATGGGAGGAAGAAAGCGAGGAAAAGACAGAACTAGGAGGAAGACAAGGAAGAAGGAGCATGGAGGAAGGAAAGAAAGAATGAAGAGAAGGAAAGCAGAAACGAAGGAGGGAAGAACAAATAGGGAGGGAGAAGGAAGGGGCAAGAGAGGAGGGAAATGAGAGACAAGGAAGAGGGGAGATAATCAAGAAGGAAGGAGGTAAAGAGGAAAGGAACAAAGATGAGAAGGGGCAAAAAAAAAGAAAAGAAAGGGTAGGAATCAAAGGAGAGAGAGAGAGAGAGAGAGAGAGAGAGAGAGAGAGAGAGAGAGAGAGAGAGAGAGAGAGAGAAGTAGTAGCATGAGCAGGAGGACTAAACAAACAATTTACCGAGAGGATCAAGGAGTAACTTGGAAGACGGGCTGCCACCCTCACTCACGCTGACGAAGGAAAGATCTGTAACTCACGCGCCTAACTTCATCCACACTCTTCTTATAATTACAAAGTCCACGCCGCCTGAAATTGAGTTAATCTCGTACAGTTCATTAGCAGAGTGCATCCGAATTTGCCCTTTTTTCCTTGCTGTGTGTGTGTGTGTGTGTGTGTGTGTGTGTGTGTGTGTGTGTGTGTGTGTGTGTGTGTGTAATTGGGATATTTATACGATATATTTGTAATCAATAACCCCCAAGAACACCATCTCGAAAATTACTCAAAAGGTTGTCATGGCTGTTTTTTTCTTCTTCCTTTTCCCTGGTAATTCCTTCTTAGCCACGAGTCTTTGGGGAAATACTGGTAACTTGTCCGTAACATAAATGGAAAAGGTTTCTTCGTAACTTTTCTTCTTAAGCGATTTATTATTTTACGTGTGATTCGTTCCCTAGGGCCCTGCAGTCCTCCTTACGTACCATACACCTCCTTATGTCACCACTTGGGCTCCAATACCCACCGTCCAAACTGAATACCTGTTAGGGGTGTCTCATACAGTCTTGTGTATTGGTATTAGCGGGTTTTATGGCAGATCAATAAAGGTTACATTAACGAAACTCAAATCCCTTCAACTCTTCCCTGCCTTAGTCGGGATTCGTTGGTATTTAACACCTTAACAATCTCTTTTATTCATTTAATTCTGACAATGCATAATGCGCATCACCAGCGTACAATACAATATTCAGGTGCAATGTGTAGGATAAATTGGTAAGAAAGAGATGTAACCTCCAAACCCACATATGATACAGGCTGGTCATATTCTGTCGTAACCCCTCTTCGTATGCGATTTATTTTTCATATTACACCAGAAGTCGCTATTTACATCACTTCTATACCGACGTACTTTACATCAGTGACATACAAGACGATGCTGAGGTGTCAGGTGCGGGACAATTCGCTGTCTAAAAGGTGTTACGAAGTCTACGCGCCACTCAAGAGGCCGAATGACTGTATATCAACCCCTTCAAATCTATGACGTAGTTAATACCTGGCTCACCTTGGCTCCCCATTTCTGGAGGAGAGCTACGCTACTAGAACAAATACTAAAAGGCAAAAACGTCATCATCATCATCATCATTATTATCATCCTTGCCCTATTTATTACTAATATCCCACAGTATCCCAAACCTTGCCAACAAGCGAGACCTAACAATGTTATCGAAACTAATGACGTCACATACAAAGCTCCTCCCACCACCAGCCATCTAATCAGGAATCTATTACTACATCTGGATAAAAGCACGCATCATGCAAATGCGAAAATTCCATCTGGCACCACTTTAGCCCTCGCAGATACAGGTGTTAAATATAAATGAAAGCTGTTAATTGCAACAAAGTCCCCATTAACTTTTAAGCAACACCTGGCAATTCATAACATCTGATGACGTCACGTACAGTAAGCTCCACCCGCCATCAGTCACCTAAAAAGGCGTCCATTACTAAAAATACGAATCTGCGATCTCGGAATAAATTAGCTTAACCAGACAACTAAGCATAATAACCAGCTGTAGGCTCATTCACTTAGCAACGCCTGGCAACACCATCTCCCCTAATGACGTCACTCAGTACTCTCCGCCCACTGACAATCGGTATGCAAGAATTCATTACTAGTGTGTTTGCTGTATTTAAGTAAACATGTAAAAAAGAACACGTTAATTGAGAAAATTTTTTGTCAACATAAATACGAAATAAGATGGAAAAAATATTATTAGGCACAATATCCCCATTAACATTTCTCTCCTTAGCAACACATGGCAACTCCCTCCACTGCACTAATGACGTCACCCAGTAAGCTCCACCTACCGCTTCGTCTATGCAGGAATCCATTTTCCATTTGCCCCCTGAGCTTGAGCGGGCGATGCAGCTCACCCATAAAACAGGGAGAGCTTGACGCAAATCTGGCTTAAATATTCATGAACAGCTGAAACGAGATGGTAGTCCTGGGGTTTGTTGTTGCCTGGCCGGATCTTGGTTTCAGTTTCAGTTTCAGGGATGTGTTGCTGGGCCTTCCTGCCACCACATGGTCCTCTCGATTTCAGGTTTCAGGTTCAGGGTTTGTATGGATTGTTGGGGCTTATGTTTCAGGGTTTTTATAGGTTTCATGTTTCAGTTGTGTTTCAGGTTATGGGTCCAGTATGTTTTCCAGGTTTCACTCAGGGTTTGGTATACGTTGCTTCAGGTTTCACTTTCACGGTTTGGTATATATTTCAGGTTTCAGTTCAGGATCTGACATATGTTTCAGGCTTCAGTTTCAGAGCTGGATGTATTTTTCATGAAGGCTGTTCCAGGTTTCAGTTTCAGTGTTCGGTATATGCTTGTTTCTGGCTTGTTTTCAGGCTTCTTTAAGAGTGTTCTGTAGTTTCAGGTTCTAGTTTCAGATTTCTTTGTTCTGTAGTTTCATATTTCTTTAAGTGTTCTGTAGTTTCATATTTCTTTAAGTGTTCTGTAGTTTCAGGTTTCTTTAAGTGTTCTGTAATTTCAGGTTTCAATTTCAGGCTTCTAAAGTATTCTGTAGTTTCAGGCTTCAGTTTCAGGTTTCTTTAAGTGTTCTGTAGTTTCAGGTTTCATTAAGAGTGTAGTAGTTTCAGGGTTCAGTTTCCGGTGTTCAGCACTCCAAAAGGTTGTAGCTGGCGACTCGTTTCGTGTTTCAGGAGGGCATGTGGGGTGGCCAGGGATCGTATTCTCATCGGATTTGGGGGGGCACAGTAACACCTTTTCCTTACCGATTTATTTTCCAGATTACACTTCATCCCCTTCACGACAATGATGCATTTTGTATTTCACTTACTGTCTCCGAGCGACTTTTTTTTTTTTTTTCTTTTTTTTTTTTTTTGAACTGGAGGGGCAAGATGAAGCCTCCAACTCCTGTGCTGCTATTTTAGTAGGGTAAGGAAGCTCCCTAACACCTCTTCCTTAGCTATTTATTCTTGGATATGGCTGGCTAACATCCTTTATGTACCGTTATTTTATGCAGAATATGACGATAGCGGAAGATTTATGTAAGGCAGAAGAGGACAGCCAGGCGTAATAGACAAAATAAACCGCTTAGGAAAAGGCGTCAGGGAGCTTCCTCAACAGTGGCGCTAACTGCAATAAAATACTCGAATTATTTCCATCGTGGGCAAAATAAATCGCTAAGGAAGAGGGGTTACGAAGAGGTAGATGGAGAACCAGGTGGAGGGACAAGGTAGTGGAGAGTATGTGAGGGAGGGTGGAATGCTGAGGAATGAGCGTCGATGAGTAGTGACACATATGCCTGGTGGCCATTTTGTGCTGCCCCTCACAGAACGCAGCGTCAGAGAGAGAGAGAGAGAGAGAGAGAGAGAGAGAGAGAGAGAGAGAGAGAGAGAGAGAGAGAGAGAGAGAGAGAGACTTGTCTAGTATACAAAATTTGAGCTAGACTCGTGTTGTCCTGTCTGCATGTGTGTGTGTGTGTGTGTGTGTGTGTGTGTGTGTGTGTGTGTGTGTGTGTTCTTTTTGGCTTAGAAGGCTCCTTATTACCTCATTTTTTGCTATTTATTTTGCATACACATTATTCCCTTATATGATAACTTGTATTTTCTTACCTCTAGGACCTGGGCACGTCTTTCTTAAACAATATTCCTTTTGCTCTAACTTGGCTTAAAACTGTCATCTCTCCACCTTGAGTGCTGGGATGCAGCAACAAATTAACTAAAACTAGAATATGATGCCAGTCACGAAGAAGTGCTGTGGAAAGGATGAAACGCGGTAATGTTGTCTTTTTCTGCCACTGAGCTACGTGAAAGAAGCTGCGAAAGGACGAAAATCTGGCCCAAGTTAAAGTGACAACAATATAGTCATTTCTTCTGCCCACAGACGATTTTATTCAGCATGAGAAGATCCCCTATTATTTATTAGAGGCTTTATTAGGTTACTGGAGGCTTGATCTAACCCCCACAGTGCCAATAATCCCTTCCAAGCTGAATAAAATCGTCTGGAGGAGAAAAAACGGAAAAGGACATCAGTGTAATGAAAGGGTTAATATCGACACAGCTGGTATAAATAAAACACAAAAGAATATTAACGTAACATAAGTAAAAAATAAACATACTTGGCATAAATAATGTACAAAAGAATATTAACGTAACAAACAGAAATAAACACAGCTGGCATAAATAAAGTACACGAGAATATTAACGTAACATATGCAGAAATAAACACAGCTGGCATAAATAAAGGACAAGAGAATATTAACGTAACATAAACAGAAATAAACTGGTAAGGAAGAGGCGGCAGTGAGTCCCCTTGGCCCACGGGAATATGGCCTTTTAGAGTCAGAGTTCCAGTTGGAGAAGTTTGGTCCTATTTTAGTTGCGCTGCTGGTTTCACTGTTTTGCCGCCTGCACTTTTTCCCACATTCAGATTCTGGAGTATTTGTTTTCGTTTTCTTCAGCTTCAGACTCAGGGTAAATATTTCGAGTTTATTAAATCGGAGAGGGTACTGATTGTAGTTTCTTTAGATTTCTCCAGAGACATTAAATTCAAAACGTTTTCAGAGGCCTTAGTTTCAGTGGTATTGATTCAAATCTCTGTTATATCCTTGCGAAGTATTTTCCCCATTTTACATATTTTTAAAATCATATCACACTGCTCAAAGGATAGATGTCAGCAGTTTGAAAGGGATTAGGTATGGCCAAAAAAAAAAAAAAAAGTTGCATTGCTCATAGGATAGATATCAGCGAGGGATTAAGTATAGCCTCATCTCGGTTATAGCTCGTGTTTTCAGAGCGACCACACTGCCCCGGGATCGAACCAGAAACAGACCGACAACCACCTCCAAACGTTAACCAATGCACCTCCACAAAATCCTAAGAGAATGGGGTGTCCTTCAACTCCGTCCCCGCAATCCATCAGAGAGCACAGTGACTAAGACTGGAAGTGGGTGAACCAAGGCAACGGTGGTAACGTTTCATATGTTTAGTTTCGCGGACATTTGCCTCAGTTTTTGCTCGAAATTCCTTAGTTTTAGTGACATTAGCTTTAGTTTCGCTGGCTTAAGTTTCATGGGAGGCAGGTGCAAGCAATAGGAGGAAGGAGTTTCAGCTGTGGTTGGTATATAATAGTTTGATTTCGGGTACGTTGCTAAGTGTTTCAAAGATAGTTTTGTTTCCTCCAGTTTCACGGGGTATTAATTCTAGTTCCTTTGGTTTCAGTTTCATGACAGGTGGACAGAAACACCAGACGGGGTGGGGGAGTTAGTGCCAGAGTTAGCGTATCTTAGTTTTCATTTCAGGTACGATCAGTTTCACGTAGTTTCGTTGGCTCCAGTTTCACATGGTTTCGTTGGCTCCAGTTTCACGGGGGTAATAATTCTAGTTTCTTTAGTTTCAGTTTCATGGGATGGGGTAGGTACAGACAACAGCCGGGAGGAGTCAGGGTGGAAGTTGGAGATAAGTTGGTCCAAGTCTCGCGGTTTTTATGGTCCGTACCGGGATGAATGTCGGCCAGGGTCTTGAATAATCTGGAGTCTGTGTGCATTGCCGAGTGGGTTTTGTCGTGGGTTTATTTAGGTTTTTGTAGTGGTGATGTGTGGTGTTTGCGGAGTGGGTGTCGTGGGTTTATCTGTGTTTTTGTTGTGGTGATGTTTGGCTTTTGCGGAGTGCGTTCTGTCGTGGATTTATTTGCGTTTTTGTAGTGGTGATGATGTTTGGTTTTTGGATGGTCATTGTCCTCCTCTTCTTGTCGATGGTTTATATGATTTTTTTTTTTTATTTTGGTGGTGATGGTGTTTTTTTTTAATGGTGACTGCTTTTTTTTTCGTAGTTTTATGGTGGTTTTTTAATGATGGTGTTGATCGTTTTGTTATGGTGGTGGTGCTGCTTCTGTTGTGGTGTTTTATTTGGCATCTATGTATGGTGTCGATGTGTGTGTGTGTGTGTGTGTGTGTGTGTGTGTGTGTGTGTGTGTGTGTGTGTGTGTGTGTGTGTGTGTGTGTGTGTGTGTGTGTGTGTGTGTGTTTTACTGCAGTTTAAATGGCCCAGCGCGATAAATCTTTTTCTCTGATATCAGGAACAGTAGAATACCAACCCACATCTTCAATAATCCGGGGACCGTCGTTTTTTTTTTTTTTTTTTTTTTTTTTTGGGGGGGTGTTTTTTATTTACTGACGATGTTCAAAAGATTTCATGGGCAAACTGTGGACGATTTTTTAATTTTCTCTTTTCTCTTTTCGTTTTTGTGGGTCAGGGTTGTGGCAGGAACTCCTTTTCTGTATAATCTGTGGATCTGGTGTTTACGAGCTTGTGTTTACATTTGTGTTTGCGTGTGGTTGATGTCTTTCTTTTTGGGGAGGGGGGCGGGGGTTCAGTGAAAGGTGACTTGGTGCTGGTGGTAATTCATGTGTGTCTTTATTTTCTTTATTTTAGTGACAATTGGAAGTGTTGGTTGTGGGTCGGGTATTCACGCTTTTCATGGCGTTGGCGATTACGAAGCTTATCTTTTTCGTGTACTCGTTTTTTTTTTCTTTTTATTAGCCTGACTCAAGCGCTGTGTGGTGACAGATGGTCGGTTTGGAGAGCACCCTATTGGCGGTTTTATGGTAACAAAGTTGTCGATTTTTTTTTTTTGGTATTTGTGGTTGTAATATGGTGGTGGTGGTAGTAGTAGTAGTAGTAGTAGTAGTAGTAGTAGTAGTAGCAGTAGTAGTAGTAGTAGCAGTAGTAGTAGTAGTAGCAGTAGTAGTAGTAGTAGCAGTAGTAGCAGTAGTAGTAGTAGTAGCAGTAGTAGTAGTAGTAGTAGCAGTAGTAGTAGTAGTAGTAGTAGTAGTAGTAGTAGTAGTAGTCGTGGTGGTGATGGTGATAGCTTTGGTGGTGGTGGTGGTGGTGGTGGTGGTGGTGGTGGTGGTGGTGATGATGATGATGATGATGATGATGATGATGATGATGATGATGATGATGATGATGATGATGATGATGATGGACCAGGTTTTTTAGGTATTAGAGCTTTAAATCCTCGTGCTCCTATGACTCACTCTCAGCTGAATAAAAACGTCTGGCATTAACTGGAAGAGAATCCTAGAGTTGTACCTACCATGAGAGGGTTAACTGTTCCCCCCCCCCTCTTTTTTTTTTTCTAACCGCCGTATGTTTTCTGGCCGTGAATAAATGCAAGTCCGGATTGTGTGGGGGAATTTAATGGTTGGTGTGTGTGTGTGTGTGTGTGTGTGTGTGTGTGTGTGTGTTTGTGTGTGTGTGTGTGTGTGTTTTATTTACCCCTTCAGATAACAATGATAAGGCATTTAGCGGGAGTCACACGATCTTTATGCACAAGAACATTATTTATTTATTTATTCATTTATTTATTTATGCAAGGAAGAAGGAACCCAAGGCCAGAAACCCCCAAGAATTGTTCCCTCCAAGAAAAATAAAAAGCAAGATAACAGACAGCTAAATTAAAGAACCCAGGCCGCTGTCACTATCAACAGGAAAAGCAGGATACGCCCTTGCTGTTACTACTATGCGAGATCTGATTCCTTTCCGATAACAGTATATTCATCCTTTAAATACTGTCAGTATCAGAAACGCTTTGAAACTCCTCAATTCCGTCGCCATTAATATTTTGTATCGTCAATATCAGCAATTTCATCTTCACATGGTCAGTACTACTACTACTACTACTAATAATAATAATAATAAAAGAAGGGTCGTCTAAGTGAGAAGCAGACGCAGTGGATCAGCAGGTAAATTTTTGTCCCTGATTGAACAATGTCTACAAAAACTATCTTTACTTTTCCGTCTTTACATCTTGGAACTGCAGACGAAAAGTTTCAAAATCATCTCCAGTAACTTCTCATGAACGTGTATATCTTTTATTTAATTATCTATTTATTCACTTACTTATCTATTTTGTAATCAAGGTAGCATAAGAGACAGATGAAACACGCCTTCCATTCAGAATTATATGCCTTACGAAAACTGACGAAGAGTAACAATGCTTTAATGAACGCGGCCATCACCAGCCTCAACATTCAGGTTCCTACATTCACTCTTAAATAAACTTACACTCACTGTGACATAAACTTACAATCACTCTTAAATAAACTTGCACACACTCTTAAATAACTTACTCTTAAATAAACTCACACTCACTCTTAAATACGTACATTCACACTTACATAAACTTAAACTCACTCTTAAATAAACTTACTCTTAGGCACAGCACTGGAGTTGTCCCGACCATGAGTGAGATAATGCTGGCAATATTAACACTCTCAGGCCCCAATATTCAGTCAGCTGAATTAAAGAGTTGGCCGTTAATTGGAGTAAATACTGGAGAGGACCCGGCCATGAGGGGACAGATGTCTTTGAAGCCAGTGTACACATGTAGACACAAAAATACACACACAAAAATCATACATAGGAAAGTACACAAAATTTACATAAAACTAAGTTGCAAAAACTATACTTACACGTAATATACATTTATGTACATAAAAGCATCACACATACATGACTGCTTGAATGAATACAAATGCGTACATAAATTCTGGTACACACAGACGCACATGCAAGAACTCCGCTTGTGCAATTAATTTCAACTCGAGCTAATGGAGTTTGCGTGTGCGTGTGTGCATGTGTACATATGTGCGCACTAATATGGGCGTGTGCGTGGGTATATATATATATATATATATATATATATATATATATATATATATATATATATATATATATATATATATACTCTATATGTGGTAGGTGGGGGCGCTCACCATCCACTCACTCAATGTATTGCTGCTCTCGGTTGTCCGCCCTGTCCTCTCCTCCATCCTTCTTTCCTTCCATCTTCTTCTATTTTTCTTTCCTTTATTCTTTCCTCGTCCTTCTGCCTATGGGTGACTTTACACTCCCTTCTCTGTCTTTCATTCCATCATTCTTTCCTCTTCCTTCTGCCTGTGGGTGACTCTACACTGAGTGACAAGCCAAATGGTTTCCTGTACACCAGGAAACCATTTACTACGCTGGGTGGGAACCATATAACCAAATTTTGGCGTCTGGTGGTTTAGTGGGTAATTATTGTGCTCCAATCGGATTGAGCCGGTGAAGGTTTATATCCAAGGAGTGGTTGGGGTTTATTGCTCACGTAATGCCACTCAGGGATGAGTGAGGTTGGTCACTCTCATCTTAAATGTCAGGACCAACTGCCTAGCCCCGGGCTCCTACGCTCCTCATGGGGCAACATGTGTGTGTGTGTGTGTGTGTGTGTGTGTGTGTGTGTGTGTGTGTGTGTGTGTGTGTGTGTGTGTGCAGACGATTTTATTCAATTTACTGAAGGCTTTTCGTAGTTAAGGGGTTAATGAAGACGGTTTCTAACCTCTTCACTGATGGGTCTCCGAAGTTAAATAATGTGACAGTAGCAGTCATGACGCAAAACAAGGTGTCATCGTACTGAAGCGATCAAATAAACTTACTGACATACACCTAATACTGAGTTCATCCGGGAATTATAAAAACACATGTGGTGAAACGAAAATTATAAAAACACATGTGGTGAAACGAAAAGAAAAATGAGAGAAATTGTTAATGAAGAAATGAATTAACACCTGAACAGATTAAAAAATGCGACACCACAGCCCCGGAAATAAACAGACAATGGAGTTAATAGACACAGTGCCAAAGACGTCCACAAAAGGGACGAAAATACTTCTATTAAACTCTTCTTCTCTCTCTCTCTCTCTCTCATTAAGGTATTCCCTCCCTGTTTTTTTTCTTGTCCTCTCCCCTCTCCTCCCTCCTTCATCATTTTCTCCTTTTTCCCCTCCCTTCTCTTTCCCTCCCTGGTTTCCCCTCCCTCCTTCATTATCCCCTCCCTTCTCCTACCTTGCCCTCGACTTTCCTCCCTGCCTCCGTCTCCTCTCCCTGCCTCCCGTCACCCATCATCACTGTCCTCAACTCTCTCTCTCTCTTTTTACCTCTTATCACCCCTCCATTTTTTTTTCTTTCTTCCTAACTCCTCCTGCCTAACCCCTCCACTCCTTTCTCTCCTCTTCCCTTCCTCTCTCCTCCCTCCTATACCTTCTCTCTCCTCCCTCCTCTACCTCCCCAATCTCCTACCTTTTAACCTCTCCCTCCCTCCCTTTCCCCTCCCTTCGGATTATCCCCTTTCTCTCTGCTTCCTCACGACGGTCATATTTCACGGATTTAACCCCCTCATCCTCACCCTGATCCCTCACCCTCATCCACAACGCACCCCCTCACGCTCACCCTCACCCTGTCCCCTCGCCCTCACCCTCATCCTGTCCCCTCACCCTCACCCACACCCTGCCCCCTCACACTTACTCTCAACCTCACCCTGTCCCCTCACCTTCGCCCTCACCCTGCTCCCTCTCCCTCACCCTCACCCTCGCCCTCACTTCATCCTCCTCTTCATCCTGTAACTTCAGCCTGTAAAGTGAAAGGCTAAAATCAGATGACTCCTTGAAATTCACTGTGATAAATACAACATAACGCGATGGACTGAAAGCATGGATAGAACTTATTGATATGATGGTGGTGGGTGGTGCTACGTGGAGGTGGGAGTACACCCTGTGAAGATGGGCCCTGAATGTTGCAGGGAACGGATGTAGTTTAAACCCTATAAATTCGGTGGCGCCGTTTTTCCAACTTTATTTTCACTACCTCCAGCCGTGTACATTAACCGTGGGTAAAAAAATAAAAATTGTTATATTTTACTTGTACACATTAAAAAATCTATCCCAAGCAGAGTTCAATTGTCTGAGGGTCACAAGAAAAAAATATATATTACAGAGGTCATCATAGTTAAGAGGTCAAGATTTTCTCTAGACAGACGACCAGCGGTATAAATAGCAAATTTAATAACAAGGTAAGAACCCAACGCTCTCATTATTCCTGGCATCTTGCGTGCGCGTACACACACACACACACACACACACACACACACACACACACACACACACACACACACACACACACAGAATAATCGAAATTTTCCAAAGACAACAACATATTCTTAGGTTCCATACTCACTCAGCTGAATCAAATCTCCGGCCGCTACCTGAAAAAAAAAAAAATAAATAAAGTTAAGTCGATCATGAGAGAGTTAATGGTGACAGTATTAACTCTCTCTCTCTCTCTCTCTCTCTCTCTCTCTCTCTCTCTCTCTCTCTCTCTCTCATTTGCTTACTGGGGTGCGTTCTCATAGTCCAATAAAAACACTGGAATTAAATGCAGGTTCTCATCTTCAAGCCAAAACTTAAACAAAGACAAATTCCTATATATTTTCACGTACTGACTTTCTCTGGGGTGAATAAAATCGTCCACGGTGGCGGAAATATATTGAAAAAAATAAAATAAAAATCATATATCAAGCCACAGGACAAAATCTGAGAAAGTAGAGAAAAAGTGAAAAAAAAAGTCTCGAAAATTGAAATACAGAATAAACAAAAATAAACATGTGCCCATAAATACTGATTACTCTTCACCTTTTCGAATATTAATTAGTATCATTATTAGTATCATAATTAGCTCTCCATGCTGCTCTATCTCTGGCAGCTTCCCTCATCATACCTTTCTTATTAAACGGGAAGATTTTATTATACCGGAGAGGCGAAAGAAGAGAAGGATATTTATTGCGTATGAGAAAAATATTCTTGCATGTTAAATCACTAGGAAATGTTAATTAAATGGATTTTTTTTGCACTATAAAATTCTGAATCAGTGTGTGTGTGTGTGTGTGTGTGTGTGTGTGTGTGTGTGTGTGTGTGTGTGTGTGTGTGTGAGAGAGAGAGAGAGAGAGAGAGAGAGCATCAGCATTTTCTATTTGCTTGCCTAGCCGCTTCATTGCTCCAGCGCGATAATGTCCTCGCTAAATGTACCCAGGATTTTAATACGGAATTATTTTACAGCTGATTTCTTATTTTTTTTTATTTTTTGATTAATACGCGTCTCTCTCTCTCTCTCTCTCTCTCTCTAGTGCATCACTCACTCGTATTCTCCTTCCCTTGCGTATTTTGGATTTTTGAGAGAGAGAGAGAGAGTAGAGGAATATTTACGTTTTACCTCCTCCATTCCCTAGGTTATCTTCCTCGTCTAAATCTTACTTTTCCTTTACCTTTCTCTCCTATTCTCTCTCTCTCTCTCTCTCTCTCTCTCTCTCTCTCTCTCTCTCTCTCTCTCTCTCTATTTTCATATGGCTCTTCCTCTTCTCTTTATTTTTATTGTCTGCGGGTTGGATGGTCAAAAGATTCTAAGTCTGTCAATAATTCAGAGGTAAACTTGAGTGGTGGCTGTTGTGGTAGCTGTGGTGGTTGTTTTGGTAGCTGTGGTGGTAGTGGTGGTTGTTATAGTTTTGGTGGTAGTTGTGGTGGCAGGGGTGGTGGTAGTTGTGCTAGTCGTGGTGGTTGTGGTAGTAGCGGTGGTAATGACTGTGATGGTGGTGGTGGTGATTAAGGCGATGGCTGTGGTGCTAGTGATGGTGGTGCTGTGGTGGGACTGATGGTGGTAGTGGTGACTGGTGTGGTAGTAGTGTTTATAGTAGTCGTAGTTGTAGTAGTAGTAACAACAGTAGTGGTAGTGGTAGTAGTGGTTAGGCAGAGAGGTCGTCTCGTTTCACTAGCCGCAACCGTTAAAGTTTTACCTCTCTCTCTCTCTCTCTCTCTCTCTCTCCACACGCACACAATTTGAGTGGGGGATAGGGACTGAGTGGGGATCATGAACATACACCACCACCACCACCAATACCATCATCATCATCATCATCATCATCACCATCATCATCATCATAATCACCACCATCATCATCAACACCATCATCATCACCATCATCATCATCATAATCACCACCATCATCATCAACACCATCATCATCATCATCATCATCATCACCATCATCATCATCATAATCACCACCATCATCATCAACACCATCATCATCATCATCATTCCAGCCTTTATTCCCAACTACAAAACAGAATAAAGTAGGATTCAGAAACAAAGCCAAAAAATGAACATAAATTTGGAGAAATAGTTTTGGAGTATGACTTGAGTGAAAGACAAGCATTTTCGAGTGGGAGACCGAGAATGAGATATGCCTGAGTTGGAGTTAGCACTTGAGTGGAGACCAGAGTTTAAGTCCAACGCTTGAGGGTGAAGGTAGTGCTTGAGTGTTAGATATGCTTGTGGGTGACGGTGAGGGTGAAGATAACGCTTGTGATGATGATGATGATGATGATGATGATGATGATGATGATGAGGAGGAGGAGGAGGAGGAGGAGGAGAAGGAGGAGGAGGAGGAACCGTCAGAGTAAGTGAGAGTGAGAGTAACGCTTGAGAGTGAGGCGGAGTGAAAAATAAATGAGTAGAGGGACCTTACCAGTGAGAGTGAGGGAGAAGGCAACGTCTGAGGGTGAGGGAAAGGGGTGAGGGTGAGGGGTGAGGGCGAGAGAATGAGGGGTGAGGGCGAGAGAATGAGGGGTGAGGGTGAGGGGTGAGGGGGAGAGAATGAAGGGTGAGGGTGCGGGGCGTGAAACATACATGAGAGGTGATCAAGTTGAAAGGGGAGAAGGCGACTCTTTTAAACCGTAATGTCTGCAATGAAAAACACAACAGCATGAGGGGGGAGAGAAGAGGGGGGCGGCTAGAGAAGGAGAAAAAAAGGGGAGGGACTGGAGAGAAAAGAGGGGGTACTGGAGGGAAAGAAAGGGGGAGGGAGGAATGGAAGATGAATAGGAGGGAGGAGGGAGGAAGAGAAGTAGGGAGGGAAAAGATATGAAGAAAAAAATTGAAGGGTTCGAGAGAGAGAGAGAGAGAGAGAAAGAGAGAGAGAGAGAGAGAGAGAGAGGGGGGGGGAGAAAAAGAAATGAGACAGAATAATAGATCGAGAAAGGGAGGGAGAGAGAGAGAGAGGAAGGTGGAGAAGGGTGTTAAATATGAAAGAGAATAGGGAGAGAGAGAGAGAGAGAGAGAGAATAAGATACACGTATAAATGAAGGAAGGACGAAATAAAGGAGGAATGTATATATGAATAAAGAATGAATAAATAAAGGATACATGCAGGAGGAGGAGGAGGAGGAAGGAACAGAGGTGAGAAAAATATTAAGTAGTAAATATTTAAAAAGGTCGGATGGTGGGAAGGTACGTTAGTAGATGGGTAGCAGGTAGCCAGGCAGGTAGGAAGGTAGGTGCGTAAGTAGACAGGTAGGTATGTGGGAAAGTAGGTAGGTAGGCAGGCAGACAGGTAGGTATGAAGGTAGGTGGGTAGTAGGTACGCAGGTAGACAGGTAGGTAGGGTACGTACGTTGGTAGACAAGCAGGTAAGTATGAAGGTAGATAGACAGGTATGAAGGAGGGTAGGTAGGTAGATGGGTACATGATAGGTAGGTAAGTAAAGGTAAACATGAAGACTGTAGATAGGCAGGTAAGAATGTAGGTAGGTAGACAGTGTCGAAGGTAGGTAAGCTGGAGGTAAGAATGAAAACAGGTACACACAGAGGAAAGCAAGAAAGCAGGTAGGTAGGTAAATATAGTATGCAGGTAGGTAAGTACAGTAGGTAAGCCGGCAGGTATGCAAAATGGAAATGGGAAGGCTTAAAAATAATTATAACAGGAAATAATTATGGAAGCTCGCAGCCAGTGAAAAGTGCATAAATAGGTTGCTGTTGATGCTGTTGTTGTTTCACCCCTGTTCGTCTGGCAGAGCAGACTCGTCGACCGCAGGTACGCAACTCAACAGTTACAGAACAGTACTCGTACGTACACCGTGTAGGGAACCGGCGCCCCCTTGTGGTAGACATCGTCACACCAGAGTAGGATGAGGTTTCTACCCTACGGCGAGGTACGGGGAAATACAAGGATATTTGGATCCTGGGTGGACACCGCAGCTGCTTTACTCCATCCCGGTTACACATCACCATCACGTGTAGGCTCCTCGTTAGCGCCGCATAAACAGGTAAAGAGGTATAACTGTATCGGGGAAGGCGGAGGCCTAGTTGCAGAAGAATGCCTAAGAGCCAGTCACAAATATCGCACCCAAACTGGCGTAGGACTTTATTTCTTCATGCCTACCGTTACCTGTTCCGGCAGGGTGTCGCTCGAAATCATTAGAAAGCACCCCCATTCTCTCACATTCATTCATAAATGTCGTATACAGAATTGTTTACACCAAAGTATATTAGAAAATTCCATAATCAGACTTCGCTGATTACTCTGCGGTTTACCCCAGTCCTGTCACTTTATACCTGCTATACACTGGCAGCGAGTCATCCCTCCACACGCCACTTCATCCAATTTGTTCTGGTTCATACAAGCCCCTCACCCTCCTCGATACTCATATCACTATAGTTCACTACATCTTTTAAACCATCCTCTGACCTTCCCCTTCCCCTAGCCTTTCCTCTCACTTCATATATTTTCAATCTGTATGTCTTCTTTATTTTTTTTTTCTCAGACGCCTCTCATCCCCCTGGACACTCTACCCTTTTGGATCTGAGACCTCTATGATTCAATACATCTTTCACACCAACCTCTTCATCCTCCTTGGCTCCCCTTTCCTCTCACGCCCTTGGACCGAACATCATCTTCACCAATCATTTCTTTTTCTTCTGTTCCATCCAAGCCTGTTGCCCTCCTGGAAGACCACACTTCTGCGGTTCAATATATCTTTCACACCAATCTCCGCATCCTCCTTGGCGCCACCCTTCATCTCTCTCCCCATACTTTCGACCTGTATATCTTCTTTACCAATCTGGCATCACCCACGTCCTCTATACAGCCATACCACTTTAACAATGGTCAGTCCTTTAAATAATGCAGCGTTACTTCTACACCTCACTCATACCGTGTCGTTTCTCACAGCGGGTAAAGAAGGAACGGCTGTATTATGAAAACTGAGAACGCGGAGGTGTAGACAATACCGTACTTAGTGGCGTTATATGCCAAACAAATAATGGCCACAAGGTGTATATCGTGTGTGTCTCCCTGCTGGATGCACTCTATAACGTGGCGTGCAAGCTACGCACATTTACTATCCACAAATGTTAAGTATGTGGTCATCAAAAGTTGGGGATTGCCTAAACATGCGGCCTCTCAGTTATAATACTACGACACTGCATTAATGACTCACCGATGCACGTCACTGGCAGGCCACTAATGTATACAGTAAGATGAACAGCATGTGTGTGTGTGTGTGTGTGTGTGTGTGTGTGTGTGTGTGTGTGTGTGTGTGTGTGTGTGTGTGTGTGTGTGTGTGTGTGTGTGTGTGTGAGAGAGAGAGAGAGAGAGAGAGAGAGAGAGAGAGAGAGAGAGAGAGAGAGAGAGTCTGGGTACTGAAAAATGCAACAAAACACACTCTCACTTCACCTCTCCCGCCCTGTTACATCCTTTTCTGCCCTGCCTCGCTCCTCCTTGTCGTTTTATATCTAGTCCTGCCTTGCCCTGCCCTGCCCTTCCCTGTCCTACGCTTTCTTGTCCTTCTCTACCCTGTCCTGTCCTTCTCTACCCTGCCCTGTCCTTCCCTTCTCTGCCCTGTCCTTTGCTACCCTGCCCTTCCCCTTCATACACTCCTCTATTCTTATCTGCCCTTCCCAGCCCAGTTCTGCAATGTCCTTTCCTACCCAACCCTGTCCTTCCCTACTCTGCCCTGTCCTGTCATGCTCTACCCTGCCCTTCCCTGTCCTGCCCTTCCTATGCCCTGTCCTATCCTACTCTGCCATGCCCAGCCCTGTCCCTATCCTGTGCATCCTTACCTTGCCCTGCCCTGCCCTGCTCTGCTCTGCCCTGCCCTGCCCTGCCCTGCCCTGCCCTGCCCTGTCCGTTGGTCTTTCTCTGCACCGTCCTTGGAGAAATATCTAGCTTGTAATCCCCAGCCTGATACATGAAAGATCCACACATTTTATCCTCAGATCACAGGAGACGCAACAACAACGCAGTATCGCCCTACCGCTCCGGACAATTATATCGCTCCACGTTTTAGTCTAACACATATGAAACTTTTACACAAAATTCTGAAAAGTGTGCTGGCCTCCGACGATCACACGCTGGGTTTCAAAAGTCATCGTTCTCTGTGTCGTTATTTATCATTATGAAAGTGAATCAGTATTTATGTCCCCGACCGTACACTCAGCCTACTATGGTGCGATTACTCTGATCTGACACTAGACCGATGGCTTGATTTTTCTAGTAACCAAGGAGACCCATTCCTATCTCATAACCAAGGCTAACTGAATTTCATGCTACCACGACCAAGTATTCAAGATATGTGTGACCCCATTCCCTCAGGTGAATACAAATCAAGTATACTACAGACCAGACAGTGACCGGCTTATTCCCCATTCTTCCTTTCCTATAAAAATGCCATGACAGTTGTTCCATATTGGATGAGTCTTTGGTCCTAAATTTTTACTATCCTTGTCTTAGAGTCATACTTGAGCAGGAGCTAGGGGGTGTAAAAAATGACCTTCTGCAGTTAACCTCCTTCCTGTTGTTCTTGTGTTCTTATTTTCTTATCTTTTCCTGAAGCTGTGGTGAGGGGGAGGGAGACTTCTTACTCTGCTATCCTTAGACTCATAGAATAGATATCATAGGCTTACCCAACGCCATAACAAACCACGTAGAAAACACCAATAGGATTACTGCTGTTTGTTTTCCTTTGTATCCCCTTGTACAAATCACTCACTCCATCAGCTCTCCTCTCTCTTTTCCCCCTCGCTCCATCCTCTCATGTACAATTTTCCGTTTATCTTCCTTTCCCTGTTCCATTCCCTCCGCGTCTCACTCTCTCTCTCTCTTTCTCTCTCTGGTTTGGTTGAGTTTAACCTTGTTCTGGATGAGTTCTTTTAGGCTTCACATACACACACACACACACACACACACACACACACACACATCAATAACCGCCAACAAATTCCCAAACCAAACACAACATGCACCATTTTCATAACCGCACGCAAAATTTAACCCCGCATCGGGAAAATTAGCACCGAAACTCCGGAAAAACAGCCATGCCTTCCGGACCCACACACAGGCCTTCCGGTTAATTGGCAGGACTTCCGGATAATTGGTAGGACCCGAACCAAGTCTCCGGTTTAATGGTGTGGACTGGAATACACCCGGACCACTACTACGGGGTATCCGAATCTCTGTATTATCCGGACTAGACCCGTGGGACGCCTGGTGAAGTTGGCGATATTGAGAGCTGGGGGAGGGGTAAATGAGGGGAGGAGGGTTGGGGGAGGGGTAAAAGAGGGGAGGAGGGAGGGAGGGGTAAATGAAAGAGAGAGAGGGAGAGGTGATGAGGAAGGGGAGAAGAGTAGGACATGAGAGGATGGAGGGGGTAAAAGAACGGAAGAAAGAGGAAGAGGGAGGGGGAGAGAGACAATAGTAGATGGAAGGCTCAGGGGAATATGAGTGGGGTGTCAGGAAGGGGGAGAGGACATCAGAGAAAAGGACGGGGGGGGGGGGTGTTAAGGGAGAGGAAACTGGGGAATGGGAGGAGGGGAGGGGGTCATCATAGGGGGGGGGTCAGGTACAGGGGAGACCGAGAGGGGACATAAGAGAGGAAAGGGGAAGAAGGGGAGGTAGGTGGGCATCAAAGAGGGGAACGGGGATACAGAGAGGGGAAGGGGATAGGGGGTAGGGAGGCGTCAAGGAGGGGGAAGGGGGAAGGGCATAGGGGGAGGGAAGCGCCAGGGCGGCGAAGGGGATAGGGGGAGGGAAGCGTCAGGGAGGGGAAGGGAGAAGGGGACAGGGGTAGGGAAGCGTCAGGGAGGGGAAGGGAGAAGGGGACAGGGGTAGGGAAGCGTCAGGGAGGGGAAGGGGGGAAGGAGATAGGGGGAGGGAAGCGTCAGGGAGGGGAAGGGGGGGAAGGAGATAGGGGGTGGGAAGCGTCAGGGAGAGGAAGAGGGGAGGGAAGCGTCAGGGAGGGGAGGGGTACATGGAGGGAGGGGAGGCAGTGTGGGGCGTCGGAGAGGGGGGCGTTATACATATTGTTGGACTTTGCGGGGGCGAGTCGAGGCGAGGGTGTGGGGGAGGGAGGTAAGGGAGTGTTAGGGGGTGCATGGGTGGAAAAAGAGGCAGGAGGAAGATGGTGGGATTAGGTGGTTGGGGAATGGGTGGATGGGAAATGAGGTGACTGGGAAGGGGATGGGGGATAGGGAAGGATGGGGAGAGGGTATGAGGGAGAAAGGAGAGGGATGGATGGGAAGGAATATGGGAGACACAATGCAGGAGTGGGTGTCAGGCCGGAAAGGAAAAGGGATGAGGGGGTGCGAAGAAGGGAAGAGAAAAGGGCAGAGTGATCGGGGTGTGAGTGGGTGGGGAAAGAGGTGAACACTGAGGTAAGTGGGGAAGGGGAGGAGTTGTGTGGGGAAATGAGTGGGGAGAGAAGGGGTTATGTGGGTCCGATGTAGGAGGATAGGAAATAGGAAAAGGGGTTGAAAGTGGGGGATGGGGAGAGAGTAGGCGAGAGGAAAGGGTTGCGTGGGGTGTAAGTAGGGAAAGAGGAGAAGGAGGGTTGACGTGTGTGTGTGTGTGTGTGTGTGTGTGTGTGTGTGTGTGTGTGTGTGTGTGTGTGTGTGTGTGTGTGTGTGTGTGTGTGTGTGTGTGTGTGTGTGTGTGTGTGTGTGTGTGTGTGTGTGTGTGTGTGTGTGTGCGCGCTTAGGTAGATATTTTGTGGATTTTTACTGCCTCTTCTCTTTCGTTTCAATTCTGGTTAGTTATATATACGGCCACCGCTCACAGCATGCGGCTTACGGCAATGGATATAAAGACTGTGTATATGTTATTGGAATTCTCTCTCTCTCTCTCTCTCTCTCTCTCTCTCTCTCTCTTAAATTACCTCTTCACTGAATTTAATTACGTGAACACTTTTAACGCACACACTCACTAACGTACACAGTTGCATATTCACCACACTTACACACACACACACACACACACACACACACACACACACACACACAAATAATGTTGTTACAGTTATGATATCAATTTACCAAACTGCAAATGTGTGTGTGTGTGTGTGTGTGTGTGTGTGTGTGTGTGTGTGTGTGTGTGTGTGTGTGTGTGTGTGTGTGTGTGTTCAGCTATCTATCTATCTATCTATCTAATATGAAGCTAGTTACGTATCCACCTACCATATAATACCCGCTATCACTCAACTCTATGTCTATCTATCAGTCTATTTATCTATCAGTCTATCAATCTACTTATCTATCTCTCCATCTATCTATCAAGCAGTCAATACCCGTGCATTGTCCCTGAATCATATTTCCGGGAATGACCTCTTTACATTGTTTCCACATTGTCATAATACTCATTTAATACCACTCCTACATTGTTAGCACGCATCAAACACGACCCACACACACACACACACACACACACCATTCTCTCTCTCTCTCTCTCTCTCTCTCACACACACACACACACACACACACACACACACACACACACAGTCCACATTTCAACCTCCCCCCTCTCTCTCTCTCTCTCACACACACACATACACACAGTCCACAGGTCAATCCCCCCCCCTCTCTCTCTCTTTCTCTCTCACACACACACACACACGTTCTAGATTTCAAGCCTCCCTTTTTGCGCCCATATTCAAGATGGTCGTAAGCTGAGTTGGACTTGAGTTTTCTTGTCCTGTCTTCCTTTATGGGCTCCTGGGAGGCTGAGGGGGGAGGAGGAGGAGAGAGAGGAGGAGGGATAGGGAGACACTGGAGAGAAGGACTGGAGGAAGGGAGGGGGAGAGGGAAAGGGAGGAGTGGGGAGGAAAGGTGAGGGGAAGTGAAGAGGGAACAGAGAAGGAGATGGGGAGATATTGAGGGGAAAGGGAGAGGTGGGTTGGAAGAAGGAAGGGAAGGGAGAGGAAATGAAGGGGGCTTGGAGAAGGAAAGATTTTGAGAGAGAGAGAGAGAGAGAGAGAGAGAGAGAGAGAGAGAGAGAGAGAGAGAGAGAGAGAGAGAGAGAGAGAGAGAGAGAGAGAGAGGAGTCAAGGGAGGAAGTGAAAAGTGGAGAGAGAGGGGAAAGGGGAAATGGCGAGAGAGGGGGGAGGGGAAGGAAAGAGGAGGATGGGCTGGAGAGAAAAAGGGGGGTTGGGGAGGAGGGGATAGGGAAATGAGGAGGAAGAAAGAGAAAGACAAGAAGGAAAAGGTTTGGGGTCTTCTACTGCCCAGGTTTAGGGTCTGTTGAGGAGGAGGAGGAGGAGGGATACCAAAGGAAGTAGATTAAAAAAGGAAAATACGCAGAGGACGAAAGAAAAGAGACCAGAAGTTAGAAAGTAACTGGAAAACGAAATTTTATTATTACTATTATTATTAATATTATTAATTATTATTATTATTATTATTATCATTATTACTACTACGGTACTACTACTACTACTATCTGCAGCCATACGTCAAAAAGAAAGATTAAGTGAAAGAGAGAGGAGACTGGAGAAAGGTAATCTTAAAAAGTGAGAGAAAAAGAGGAGATGGAAAGAAAGGAAGAGAGGAGTTAAAGAAAGAAGAAGTAAGAGGAGACTCGAGAAAAGGAAAGGAAAAAAAAAGAGAGAAAGAGGAGAATGAAGAGAGAGGAAGAGAGGAGGAGGAGGAGGGAGAGAATGAAAAAATGGGGGTATGGAAAGAATGGAGGAAAGAAAACGAAAAGTAAAAAGCAAGAAGAACAGGAAGGTAGGGGAGGAAAAATAGGAGGGATGAGGAAAGGGAGGGAAGGGGGGAGAAAGAAAGGAGGGAGGAGGGGAGAAGGAGAGGGGAGACAGGGAGAGGATGAGTAATTAGGGAGAGGAAATGGAAGAAGAGAAAAGCCAGGAGTCATTCTGCCTGAGTGATGAGGGGCGAGAGAGAGAGAGAGAGAGAGAGAGAGAGAGAGAGAGAGAGAGAGAGAGAGAGAGAGAAATAGTAAAAAAGAATACGAAGAGGCAAAGAAAACAGAAAATAAACAGACAAAAACAAGCAAAAAGAAAAAAAAAAATAGAAAGAGAAAAATGTACATGAGAGAAGGAGGGAAAAGAGAAAGAAAAATGAGCCAAGTCAAAAGAAAAAAAAAAGAGAAGAATTCAGCAAAAGAAAGCTAAGAAAATAAAGACAAAGGAAAGAGGAAGTAAAAAGGTAAACACACTGACTACACCTGTCCATGCACACACACACACACACACACACACACACACACACACACACACACACACAGATACATAGACACAGATACATAGACACAGACATAGATACACACACACACACACACACACACACACACACACACACACACACACACACACACACACACACACTTCACCTGCACCCCTCCCTCACACACACACACACAGATATACAGACATAGATACATACACACACACACACACACACACACACACACACACACACACACACACACTTCACCTGCACCCCTCCCTCACACACACACTCTTCATCTGCACCCACCCACCCAAACACAGATATACAGACAGACAGACAGACACACACACACACACACACACGCACATACATGTACACCTTTGGGGGGGTGAGTTAATGATACATACAGGAGGCGAGTCAACACAATGTACCGTCACCGCTATTTTGGGAGCGACGCCAGAAAAATGAAGACGACAGGAAGGGAAAAAGAAGAGGAAGGAAAAGTGGGAGGGTGAGGGAAGAAGGAAGAGGGGGAGGAAGGAAAAACAGAAGGGTGAGGGAAGAAGGAAGAGGGGGAGGAAGGAAAAACAGAAGGGTGAGGGAAGAAGGAAGAGGGGGAGGAAGGAAAAACAGAAGGGTGAGGGAAGAAGGAAGAGGGGGAGGAAGGAAAAATGGGAGGGTGAGGGAAGAAGGAAGAGGGAGGAAGAAAAAATAGGAGGGTGAGGGAAGAAGGAAGAGGGAGGAAGGAAAAGTGGGAGGGTGAGGGAAGAAGGAAGAGGGGGAGGAAGGAATAATAGGGGGGTGAGGGAAGAAGGAAGATGGGGAGGAAGGAAAAATGGGAGGGTGAGGGAAGAAGGAAGAGGGGGAGGAAGAAAAATGAGGGGAGGGAAAAGAGACTGAAGAAGGGAGGGATGAAGTCAGAAGGAGAGGAAGAAATGAAGGAAACAGGAAGGGAAAAATTACAGGAAGGAAAAATAGGAGGTTAAGGGACGAAGGAAGAAGGGGAAGAAGAAAAACAAGGGGAGAGACGAGAGGCTTAGGAAGGGAAGGAAGACGTGAGAAGGAGAGAAGGAAACAACAAAAGGGTCAAAAATAGTGGAGACAAAGATAGAGAAAAAAGGGGATTGGAAGGAAAAATAGGAAGGTGAGGGAAGAAGGAAGATAGGGAGGAAGAAAATAAGAGTGGATGAGAAAGGTTTAAGAAAGGGCAAGACACAGGGAAGAGGAAAAAAGAGGCACAGGAAGAAATGGGAAGAAGGAAGAAGACGAGGAAGAAACTGGAGGAGGGAAGAAGAAGAAGGAAGCAAAACAGATACAGGGATAACAATAAAGAGGCCTGGGAAGAAAAGAAAGGAAGAAAGAGGGTTATGGAAGAAGGAAGAAGAGGAGGAAGAAAAAGGTGGAGGAGGACAAGGGATGGGAAGATGGAAGAAAAATAGACGAAGGGATGAAAAATAAAGAAGAGAGGGAAGGGAAAAGAAAAGGAAGGAAGAAAGAGGATTACGGTAGAGGGAAGAGGGGGAGGAGGAAAAAGGAGGAGGAGGGAAAGGGAAGAAAATATGGAAGGAAAATGGCCAAAGAAATGAATAATACACGAGACTAGGAGGGAAAGAGAAAAGGATGAAAGGAAGGAAAAAAGGATGACGGAAGAAGGAAAAGGAGGAGGTAGAGGAAGGTCACGGGGGGAGGGGTATAAAAGAGGGAGATAAAAATTAGGGATGAGAAGGGCAAGAAATCTGGTAGGGGAGGGGACAGGGAGGAAAAATAAAGCAGGGAGAGAAAAATGAAGCAGAGAGGGAGGGAAAAAGGATAAGAAGGGAAAAATAAGAGGGTGACGGAAGAAGGAAGAGGGAAGGAATGAAAATACGAGGAAAGAAGAAAGACTTAAGAAGGGAGGAGAGACATAAAGGGAGGAGGAAAAAAGGGACTCTGAGGGAAAACCAACATGAAGGAAGAGGATGACGGAAGAACGAGGAGGAGAAACAAGAAAACAGTGGGGCGAGGGAAAGATGATGGGAAGAAAATTGCAGGATGATGGAAGAAGGAAGGGGGGACGAGGAAGAAGGAGAAGGAGGAGGAGGAGGAAAAAGTGGGGAATAAGGAGTGACAGGAAAACAAGAGATGGAGAGAGGGAAACAGCAGTGGACTGAGATAAGATGGAAGGTGCAGGAAGAGAAAAGAATTTGAAAGAAAAAGAGAGCTTGAAGAGGATGAAGAAAGGATGGAATAAGGAAATGACATGTAACTAAAGAGGAGACGATACAAGGAAGGAGTGGGAAGGAGAGAAGAGAGGGAGGGAAGAGCAGGGGTATTAAAATGAAGGAGAAGCCAGGGGAAGGTGAAAGAAAGGGATGGTATAAGGAGAGAGAGAGAGAGAGAGAGAGAGAGAGAGAGAGAGAGAGAGAGAGAGAGAGAGAATATGCACGCAGAGAAGGGGACAGGAAAATGCTTTAACAATGTCCTGATCAATGCCCCTCCCCTGTGCTCCCTAGAGACACCTTTACGCTAAAATAAAGGGCCATGTCTGCCATTTTGTATCAACACGAAGGCTCATAACTAACATTTCCTCTTTAACATATACAAGTTTCTATGATTATATCACTAGATTAGATTAAATTAGACCTCTCAGAAGCCTAACTAACGAGGAAAAAATTGTAGTTAGTCTCCCGGTGTTAGTTAGAGGGCGCCCTCGTATACAAAATGGCGCGGGTTGGCCAGTTTATGTCCAGCGTCCAACTAACGTGCTAAAAGGGCGTTAAAGACACACACTGACCTCCCTAATGTCATTTCGGGCTGGATTATCGCGTTTGTGGACACTGCTATCATCGTTTTTATTTTTCCCCCTTTCTTTTTGCATAGTATCTCTTTCTTTTTACTCTCTCTCTCATTTTCGAAATTTCTGTTTTCTTTTCCCTTAATCGTGGTCACAGCTATCATTTTTGTTCTCCTCTTTTGCACATTGTTTTTTTCTTTTCTCCCTTCCTTCACCGTGTTTCTCATTTCGTTTTCACTCGTTCGTGGACTTTGCTGCCATCGTCGTTTCTTCCTTTTGCACAATATTTCTTTTCTCTCTCTCTCTCTCTCTCTCTCTCTCTCTCTCTCTCTCTGTATATGTAGCTTGTTTTACACATATCTATATATATATATATATATTTTGCATAGTACTTCCTTATTTTTTCTTTTGCACTCTTCTGTCTTTCAAATTTTTAAGTTCTTTTTCCTACTATCATCTGTTTCTGTACAATTCTCTCTCTCTCTCTTGCGTATTTTTCCTTTTATCCTTCTACTTCTCTTCCTTCATTGTTTTTGTTTTTTTTAGTTCTTTTCGTGATTTATGTCTTTTGTTTTCCTTACGAATTGTCTTTGGCACCCATCTTACCTTCAAGCCTTATTCATTTATTTTTCTGATTTCTTTCCACCCTCATACTTTCAAGCCTACGCACTTGCATATTTTTTTTTTTCATATTTTATTTTATTTTCTTTCACACATCTATCGCCCTTTTTGGTCAAAGTGTGTGTGTGTGTGTGTGTGTGTGTGTGTGTGTGTGTGTGTGTGTGTTTTCCTCATATTATTTTTTTCCCGTAATTTATAGCCCTATTTCATCATCCTTTCATTCATACATTCAATGTTTTCGTCTGCTTCTGCTTTTTCCCGCTTTGCTTTCTGCTCCTTTCATGTTCTGCCTCTATTCAGACTCTCTCTCTCTCTCTCTCTCTCTCTCTCTCTCTCTCTCTCTCTGATTTCGCCTGTACTATTATACGGAATTCAGTTTCTCCCTTTCTCTGTTCTCTCCCACCTTTATCATATATAATTTCATTCTATTTTATTCTCTCTCTCTCTCTCTCTCTCTCTCTCTCTCTCTCTCTCTCTCTCTCTCTCTCTCTCTCCTTTACAAATAAATAACAAAGATTCCAAAAACCAGGAAGAAACATACAGAACAAGAAACGTTCAGTCTTTGTGCTGCAAATACAACACACAGCGAAAAACTGCCAACATTCGCGAGGGAAAAATCTCTAGCACTGAAAGAGATGACTGTCCGCACCCCTCCTCGCAAAAGTTGGTAAACTCTTCGGATCTCTGTTGCCACATTTCTCTAACCACGCGTATTTGTAGAGCTTGACCTTTGAGCCTACATAACCCCCTAACCCCTTCAGTTCGATGACGTATATCTATTCTTCCTACAACCAAACAATTTAATCTGCCTGAAAGTATGTTTTGTCGAAGTATATATGTTAGAAATAGTTTAATTATTCACCTTTACTAGTATGGTGTTCCCTAAAGCTTGTTAAATTTGTCTGTAGGTTTTAGGAACAAAGTGGAATAATATGTCACCGGTTTGAAGGGAGTTAAAAGGACGAAATAAAAAAAAAATGATAAAGGCGTCATGATGTACTTACTTAAGGAACAACTGTCCCTAGTCTGAAGGGATTTGGTGAAGAAATGAAAGAATCGCTTTAAACTGAGGCGTCTGCAAGAATGAATGAATGAAGGAAGGAAGGAAAGAAGAAAG
>NC_137012.1:25793152-25813152 GCF_032717465.1 Coenobita brevimanus
GTCTGGAAATTAAGTTGCCCTTGGAGAGACGCGCTCCACTGAGTGTCCCTCTAGTTAAGGCTGTATCTATAGCCTCCTGTCCGGAAAAAATCTCTTCCTTATCAGAATTATATCTTATGGAGAAAGTAAAAGCGTTATTTTTTACATTACTCTTGTTATCTGACTTTTTTGTTTACCCACCCTAGCAAGTATCATCTGTAGTAGCGATAGTAGTAGTAGTAGTAACGGTGGAAGTAGTAGCAGTAGTAGTAATAACAGTAGTAGTAGTAGTAGTAATGAATTATATGAAAACAGTACCATTAGTAGTAGTAGTAGTAGCAACAGTAGTAACGGTAACAATGATAATTTTAGTAAATAAAAACAGTATTAGTTGTAGCAGTAGTAGTAGTAGTAATAGTGTAAGTAGTAGTAGTAGTAGTAGTAGTAGTAGTAGTAGTAGTAGAAATAGCAGTAGTAGTAGTAGCAGCAGTAGTAGTAGTAGTAGTAATGAAGTGTATGAAAATAGTAGCATTAGTAGTAGCAATAGTAGCAACAGTAGTTACGGTAACAATGATAATTTTAATAAATAAAAACAGTATTAGTTGTAGTAGTAGTAGTAGCAGTAGTAGTTACAACCTCAGACGCAAGTGAATGTGAACCCTGTGGACTGTAGGCTCATGTTCCTCTCATGCAGGCCACCATACCCATTTCGGGGGACAGGGAGTGAACTGGGAATCGTTTGTATAACCTGGCAGTGGAGCCCCCTAGGCACGTCAGTGCCACCACATGAAGGCGTCCCTCTCCAGCACCACATCCAGTCGTAAGAAGAGGTTAATTAAGGATATAACACATTCTCCCAGGTCGAGATGCCTCCCTTAATCCAGACAAAATCGTTTAATTAGAACTAAGAATGGAAGAGATGGAGGGATGGAGTGGAGAGGTACATGACAGAGGAGAGTTTGAGCAGGGGGGAGGGCAGCGAAATGGCAGGGGACAGGGTGACATGGTGGCGATTTGTTTGTGGCCAACCCTTAGGGATTAAGGCGTCTGGCCATAGGTACAGTAGATAAAAGAATAAAATGAAGAAGTCATAATCGTGATCAAAGGGTTTATCCTTCAAAGAACACAAATTCCCCTGAAAGAACGATATTAAGTGGGAATGCTATTATGTTTCAGGCAGAATACTGACATCTTCGTCACTTCTTCTCCTTTCGGCTCTCCCCTTAGGGGTCGCCACAGCGTATCACCTGTCTCCATCTTACTCTGTCTTCTGCATCTTCTTCTCTTACACCTACCACCCGCACGTCCTCCGTCACTACATCCATAAACCTTCTCTTTGGCCTTCCTCTCTTTCTCCTGCCTGGTAACTCTATTTCCAGCATCCTCCTCCCGACATACTCCTCATCCCTCCTCCGCACATGTCCAAACCATCACTTTTATTCGTCATTTTCACTCTATTCCAGCTGCTACAAGACATTATTATTGTATTTAACTTTATTATTTTATTTATCTTTATTTTATTTCACTTCACTATTTAACTTTACTTCTTTATTTAACTTTTTAACATTATTTTATTAACTCGTCAAGGTCTCCAGCAGTTACCGTCCATCTTTTTGAAGGGAATACGTACGCTTTATCTAACCCCACTCGTAAAAAAGAAAAAAAAAAAATCTGCCTTAAACTGAATAAAATCGTCTGGAGATAGAAAGAAAACTATAAAAACGACGTCATTATAGGAAAAATTATTCTTTTATCTTGGACAGGCTCGTCATTAGAAACACTTAAGTTTCCCGCGAATCATTTGAATTTTTAAACTTTCAATGGAGTCACCGTCTTCCTACGCAGATTAAATGCCTACTGAGTTAATGATGAGGGTCTTTGGTCTTCATATGTATTAGATTAGATGGGTGAAGAAGGAGGTAATGGGTGAAGAGGAAGGTAATGGGTGAAGAGGGAGGTAATGGGTGAAGAGGGAGGTAATGGGTGAAGAAGGAGGTAATGGGTGAAGAGGAAGGTAATGGGTGAAGAGGGAGGTAATGGGTGAAGAGGGGGGTAATGGGTGAAGAGGGAGGTAATGGGTGAAGAAGGAGGTAATGGGTGAAGAGGGAGGTAAAGGGTGAAGAAGGAGGTAATGGGTGAAGAGAGTGGTAATGGGTGAAGAGGGAGGTAATGGGTGAAAAGAATGGTAATGGGTGAAGAGGGAGGTAATGGGTGAAGATGGAGGTAATGGGTGAAGGGGAAGGTAATGGGTGAAGAGGGAGGTAATGGGTGAAGAGGGAGGTAATGGGTGAAGAGGGGGGTAATGGGTGAAGAGGGAGGTAATGGGTGAAGAGGGAGGTAATGGGTGAAGAGGGAGGTAATGGGTGAAGAGGGAGGTAATGGGTGAAGAGGGAGGTAATGGGTGAAGAGGGGGGTAATGGGTGAAGAGGGAGGTAATGGGTGAATAAGGAGGTAATGGGTGAAGAGGGGGGTAATGGGTGAAGAGGGAGGTAATGGGTGAAGAAGGAGGTAATGGGTGAAGAGGGAGGTAATGGGTGAAGAGGGGGGTAATGGGTGAAGAGGGAGGTAATGGGTGAAGAGGGAGGTAATGGGTGAAGAGGGGGGTAATGGGTGAAGAGGGAGGTAATGGGTGAAGAGGGAGGTAATGGGTGAAGAAGGAGGTAATGGGTGAAGAGGAGGGTAATTTGTGAAAAGGAAGGTAATGGTTGAAGAGGAGGGTAATGTGGTCTCTTAAACACACGCGTTTATTTATTTATTATTATTATTATTATTATCTTTACATCTACATGCACACCGTCAGGCTCTCAAACACACTCCACATTACCTGTCCTTGATTACTTTAAGAGAAACGCAAAAGAAATGACTACACAGGAATTAAGTTTACTTCCATCTCCCTCGCGAATATGAAGCGATTTTATGTAGTTGGGGACAGACGTGTTTAAATGATGGAATTAAGAGACAATTTTGATTAATCCATTCACACGCTGATGTATTTCTATTTAATTCTGGCTAACGCAGGACCAGGTTATTTAGCTTAACTCATTTATCAAGAGGACGAACTTAATATTTACTTATGGCTACAAATGAGACGACTGCATTCAGCTTGAGAGACTTCTACGAAGTGAAGGGGTAGAGAAGATCTGTGACTAAAGGGAATGCGGTAACGACGAGAGAGAGAGAGAGAGAGAGAGAGAGAAATGTCTTTGTGTGCATCCATGTGTATGCGTATACTGTATAGATGTAAGTATATGAATGCCTGTGTGTGTGTGCGCATGTGTACGTACAGGTATGTACTCGTATGTATGTGTATGCAATGCATGTGTGTGCGCGCACACGTACGTGAACACACGTGTATGTGTGAAACGCACGCGTCTGCGTATTCGGACCGTTCCGCCGCGGCGTATGCATCCTGGCTCAACTCCACACGGTCGAAATCCCCAGTAGTGCAAGCATGGATATTGGGCCTTACGTTAACGCGTGGTGGGCTTCGATAGCATCTGATTGGGCGGTGGTAGGTGGTTTACTCGCCAGTGAGCCTCGCAGATTACATTCACGGATTTAATGAAAGCTGTCACTCCCTCTGCCTTCCGTCGCCCCCTCCCCCACCCACACACACACTCAAACTCACACGCTCCAGCAAAGCACTTGACCTCGCAAACACACACACACATATACACACACACTCGGTCGCGCACGCTATCAGTTGCCCTAATACGCTCATAATACTCTTACAGTCTCTCAAACGCACGCTTTTATTTTTCTTAAACATATGTATGCACAGTGTAAGCCTCTCAAACACACTCGACACACTCTTCGTCCCTGTCAAACACCTGCACGCTTACTCACACTACCACATCCTCACGCACTTTTAACACACTCTTTCACTCTCTATAACACCTTACACCCATCGCCTTCTTCCTTCAGCTTCACTTCAACCCCTTCACCCATTACCTCGTCGTCACCCATTACTTTCCTCTTCACCCATCAAAACTCTCATCCATCAACCCTCAACCTGCATAACCTTGCAATTAAAACGTCATCCCCATTACCTCCCCATTAACCCTCTCATCCCCACTGCACCCCCATTAACTTCCTCGAATTACCTCATTTTCCATTTCCTTCTCCTGCAAGTCCTTACCCATTACCTTCCTCATTCCACTCTTTTACATAAGCCACATCCCATTAATTTCTTTATCCCCCATTAACCCCCTCATCCCCCATTACCTCCCCATTAACCCCTCATCTCATTACCTCCCCTTCAACCCCCTCACTACCTCCCCATTAACTCCCCTTATCCCCATTACCTACCCACTGACCCCCTCATCCCACATTACCTCCCCATTAACTCCCCTTATCCCCCATTACCTACCCAATAACCCTTCATCCCATTACCTCCCCATTATCCCCCTCATCCCCCCATTATCCTCCCATTAACCCCTTCATCTCATTACCTCCCCATTAACCCATCATCCCCCATTATCTTCCCATTAACCCTCAACCCCCATTACCTCCCCATCAACCCCTTCATCCCATTACCTCCCCATCAACCTCCTCATCTCACTACCCCCCCCATTAACCCCTCATCCCCCATTAACCCCCGCCCCATTAGCCCCCTCACAAATAATCACCCCTCACCCCTTAAAACTCGCGTCTCCTCAAATAAAGTTTCAATGAACAGGATTTCCCCGGCTCTCCTGTGCGATTTTCCAAGGGATTTTAAAAACTTAGACTGGATCAAGTTTTTCCAATGTTCTCTGGTCGAGGGGAAAAACGTATTAATTTCTTCACCCCGATTTTTTTTTCCCCTGCTTCTCGTGTTCGCATGGAGTTTATCGGCGTCGAGATCTGGGGAAAAAATTTTGAAGGATGTGTTTGTTTCCGGATAAGTACGAGGGAGGAAAAATATGAAAAAAAAGAAAGAAAGAAAGGGAAAAAAGTTAAATTTCGAATAAAACTGAATCTTATTAAATACGACGGCCCATATTCTCGTGGGGTATGGAGGCTCCCCAACACCTCTTCCTTAGCGATTTATTTTTATACCCATGGCCCGTCCTCTCGTGGGGTAAGGAGACTCCCCAACACCTCTTCCTTACCGATTTATTTTTATACCATGGCCCATATTCTCGTGGGGTAAGGAGGCTCCCCAACACCTCTTCCTTAACGATTTATTTTTATACCATGGCCCATATTCTTGTGGGGTAAGGAGGCTCCCTAACACCTCTTCCTTACCGATTTATTTCCCAAACTCATTAATATCCCCTGGTTTGCTCCTTATGTCTTTTCAGAATCGACATAAATTGCACGAATAACACACGAGAGTATAGTACAGAAGCTAAATCAGGAATAAATCGGTAAGGAAGAGGTGTTAGCAAGCTTCCTAACACCACTAGAATACGGCCCTATGAAACGCAGCAATCTGATTCCTGAATTATATTTACCTTGATGGCCTTTGGTTCCTTCTTCCTCGCATTTAAAATAAAAATAAAAATAAAATATACCAACTTCTCTGGCTGACAAAGAATAAATAATACTTCCATTTAATCTGACTACCGTTCTAAAACATGCCACGAAACATACATAGAATCGAATTAATATGACTGTTTTATTAATCTGCAACATTTCGATTCAGCTTGGTTCACTTGTAATAAAAGTAATAAAGGAACTGATTTAACTTGATCCTGTTGATAGTGATTCATTTAAGCGATACACAATTTTCCGATAAACTAAATAATTCGACTTAATCTAATATTTATGCTTCATTTGTGCAAACTTTCTTACTTAAATAACTTCTTGTACTTTGATGAAATTTTAAATATACTTGGTAAGGAAGCGGCGAGTTTAAGCATAATTCAAGCTTCGTTTAAGTCTTATTAAGCCGCATTGAAGCCTGATTTTAAGTCGCATTTAGGCTTAAGTCATATTTTAAAAGTAAGTCGTATCTAAGCCTAATTTATGTAGCATTTAAGGTTTATTTACGTGTATTTCAAGTCGTATCTGTGCCTAATTTAAATCATATGTAAGTGGCATTTCTGTCTTATTTAGGTACCCATTAAATCCCTCCCAATTATTAAAAATCCTCCACAGATCCAAAAAAAAATCGTCAGTTTGTAGAAAGACTAGAGTGAAAAGCACGTCCTCTGAGTGAAGGGGTCGAGGTCGATTTAAGTCGCATTTAATCCTCTAATTAAACCTCTCTCTCTCTCTCTCTCTCTCTCTTTCTCTCTGCCTGTCTTTCTTCTCTCTATTTCTCTCTCTCTCTCTCTCTCTCTCTCTCTCTCTCTCTCTCTCTCTCTCTGCCTGTCTTTCTTCTCTCTATTTCTCTCTCTCTCTCTCTCTCTCTCTCTTTCTCTCTGCCTGTCTTTCTTCTCTTTATTTTTCTCTCTGAACTTCTGCTCATTCACCTAAGCACCGGATCGCTCTCTTTTCTTCTCAGCTCTTCATCACTCATCTCTTATTAACTCCCTCTCTCTCTCTCTCTCTCTCTCTCTCTCTCTCTCTCTCCGTGTGTGTGTGTGTGTGTGTGCTTACTAACCTATATACATCCACTGTTCTTGAATCACTCACTCGCTCTCTCTCTCTCTCTCTCTCTCTCTCTCTCTCTCTCTCTCTACAGAAATCCCAGTCACGGAAGGCACTAACACGAGTAATTAACGCTCGTAACTCTCTGAAAAGCAAAAAATAAAAAGAAAAATAAATAAAATAGAAAATATAAATGATAAAGTGTTAACTAAATATAATAATAAATGAGTCTAATCTATCTATCTATCTATCTATTTATCTAAATCTATATCTATCTATCTATCTCTCTATCTATCTCCATCTATCTAATACCATAATACCTATACGTCAGCTCTGAATGAGACAGCCCAAGCATGTATTTAGTATGGACGGTGGGTATTGGCGCCCAAGTGGTGACAGGTGAAGGTGTTTGACATGGAGGGCTGCTGGGCGTCCGACTTGGACACATAAAGCCCATTCTCAGTAATAAGTTTAAATGAATAATTAATAAAAAAATAAAGTAATATAGGCTTCCCATAGTCGCGACATTCACAGTACTGCATATCAGGTAAGGTTAGAGGCGATGTTATACAGGTGAGCGGGTCATAGGAGCCTGGGTGGTAATTCTAGTACCATTAACCCTATCATGGTAGAGGTATACTGCTTTTACGCTCCAAATAACGCCAAATATCGCCAAACAACGCCAAATATCGCCAAAACGCCAAATAACACCCGAACGCCAAATAACGCCAAATATCGCCAAAACGCCAAATAACAACCGAACGCCAAATAAAGCCAAAACAACGCCAAATAACACCAGAACGTCAAATAGCGACAAAAAGCCAAATATCGCCAAAACGCCAAATAACACCAGAACGCCAAATAAAGCTATATATCGCCAAATAACGCCAAATAATTCTAAGTAAGTCTCTGCTTTATCATAACCTAAGACCATTAATAAAGAAAGCTAAAGGTAACCATCGGCATTACTTAGCGTTATTATTATTTTTTTTCCAGTGTCGTTATTGGATTTTTATTTTTTCCCCTCTTTTAATACTCTCATTAGTTTCCATAATTTCCTGTATGGAGTTTTTCGGAAAATTTAAAACCAAATTCTACGTTTTAATTGGTTATGGCTCTTTTTAGTGTTTTTTTTTTTTTATTTAATGTGTTTCGTTCAAGTTAAGTGGGATTTGGAGAGAGAGAGAGAGAGAGAGAATTTTCCACTATTGTTTTACCTTCTGTCTTCCTTGTTAATAATTTGTTCGTTTCTTTCTTTCTCTCTCTCTCTCTCTCTCTGTCTGTCTCTCCTAAGCCCCATCCTCTCCCTTCCTTCTCCTCCATCTCTCTCCACCCCCCTCCTTCATCTCCTTGCCTCTCCCCACCTCCTTCTCTTCTCTCTCCCCATCCACCCTATCTCAGCCTCCTTTGCTCCTCCCCCATCGTTCCTTCCCCCCCCACCCCATCCTAACCCCCATCCCCTCCCTTCCTTCTCCCTCACTTCTCCCCATCCCTCGTCCTCAACTCCTTGCATCTCTCCACCTCCTCCCTTTCTTCTCCCTCCCCACCTCCTCTTCTTCTTCTCTCCCACACTTCTCCTACCCACTTTCACCCCCAACCCCCTCCTCCCCTTTATCCCTCCCTTCCTAGCCTTCTCCCCCTTCCCCCATACCCCCCCATCCCCATCTCTCCCCGACTCCCTCCCTCACGTCCTTGAATCTCCCCACCCTCTCCCATTTTTCTCCCCCCCTACTTCCTCCTCTTCTTCTCCCCCACAGTTCCCCTCCCTCTCCATCCTCCCCTCTCCCCCCTCCCCTCCAGGATTCCGCCCCAAAATCTCGGGTCCCGGGGCGGCGTCACGGTCCGGGTCGTGTTGGTGATCCTGCTCATTAATTCAGGGTCGCGCAACGGATCTGGGGGGGCGGGGGGCTGATGGGGGACTGATAGCGTCTTGATACCGGGGAGATAAGGGGATAAGGGGCCGATAAGAGGGATATAAGGGGTGGTAAGATTATAAGGGGAAGAGAATGGGTGAGAATAAGGACAGGATAATGGGTGTTTAGAGGTGGTAAGATTATAAAGGGTGATAAGGGAAAGATCAGGGATAAGAGGGTGATAAGGGGTGGTAACGCTGTAAGGGGTGATAGGGGAGAGGTAAAAGATAAGGGTGTGGTAAGGGTGATAAGGGAATGATAAACGATAAGGGGGTGATAAAGGATGGTACTGTTGTAAGGGGTGATAGGGGAGAGATAAAAGATAAGGGGGTGATAAGGGGTGGATAAAGGGTGAAAAGGGAGAGACGCTAAGATAAGGGGGTGATAAGGGGTGGTATGAGTATAAAGGGCAGATAAGGGATGGCACGGGAGAGATAAAGGGCAGATAAGGAAGATGAGGAGGGGGACATTTTTGTGGCAGATAAGAGGAGGTAAAACACGAGCACATAATAAAGGGTGAGATAAAGGGTGAGATAAAGGAGGGATAAGGGTGAAAATAAATGAAGGGTGAGATAAAGGGGGGATAAGGGTGAAAATAAATGAAGGGTGAGATAAAGGGGGGATAAGGGTGAAAATAAATGAAGGGTGACATAAAGGGGGGATAAGGGTGAAAATAAATGAAGGGTGAGATACAGGGGGGATAAGTGTAAAAATAAATGAAGGGTGAGATACAGGGGGGATAAGGGTGAAAATAAATGAAGAGTGAGGTAAAGGGAGGAAAAAGGTAAAAATAACTGAAGGGTAAGATAAAGGGGGGATAAGGGTGAAAATAAATGAAGGGTAAGTTTTTTTTTTTTTTTTTTTTTTTATGTGTCCGACTCTGGGCAAAGGCTACAGGGCCTATATCTTGGGGGCAGTAGCCTATCCCAAGGCCCAGTAGTCCTCCTACACCTCCACATGTCACCACTTCGGCGCTAACACCCACCGTCCATATTGAATACATGCTAGGGCTGTCTCATACAGGACTGGTGTATTGGTATTAGCGGGGGTATTTTTACGACATGTCGGCGGGTCATCTGGTAGATCAGGAAAGTCTGCTTTTAATGAAATTCAAATCCTTAAACTGTCCCCTGCCCCAGCCAGGATTCGAACCTGGGTCCATCAGGACTGCAAGCCGCCTCTCTACCGATTCAGCTAAAGGGAGGATAAAGGTAAAAATAAATGAAGGGTGAGATAAAGAAGGGAAAAGGGTAAAAATAAATGAAGGGTGATAAATAGGACAGTGCGGTGATGCGAAAGAGATCGAAGGGAGCTGGTGAGACGAAAAGAGTTGATGAGATGAGAAGCTTTAACGTGACCACGTTTAGGAGGGCTTTACGTCAACCCCCCCCCCTCCCACCTCCACACACACGAGAGCGGTATTTCAGACCCGGGTGAACAAAGTCAGCAAATGAGTGGGGTTACAGCAAGCACGGAGTCGGATCAGCACATCTAACCTCTGCGAAGTTGATTTTACGAGAGAAGAAATTATATGATCTTTCCACGACAGATCACGAGAGAAGGAGGCAAAGGATACTGAGAGATAATGAAGGGGATTGGGTTGTGTGTGGCTGAAAAAATTAAATAAAAAAAGAATGCCTCACCGTCTCGAAGCATTATAGTCCATTTAACTTCAAAGATCCCTAACCTCTTTCAGCTCAGTTAATGGCCAAATGTTGTCAGATCGGAGGGCAAATTTGACTAGTAACCACGGAGACTCATTTAAATAACCCTGACACCTCTACGTGGCTCTCTAAGCTAAAGAAAATCACCTTGCAGCGGAAACAGTGAATTTATTACGACGTAGGCTGATGGGGAGGAGTTAAGCTTATTTAACTACTTCTACTCTTACCTGGCCAAATTTTCTACCAATTCTACTCCCACTTTGCCTAAATTTTCTACCATTTCTATTCTCACTTGGCCTAATTTTCTACCATTTCTACTCTCACTTGGCCTAATTTTCTACTACTTCTATTCTCACTTGGCCTAATTTTCTACCATTTCTACTCCCACTTGGCCTAAATTTTCTACCATTTCTAATCCCACTTGGCCTAATTTTCTACCATATCTACTCTCACTTGGCCTAATTTTCTACCATTTCTATTCTCACGGCCATAATTTTCTATTTCTACTCTCATTTGGCCTAATTATCTACCATTTCTACTCTCACTTGGCCTAATTTTCTATTATTTCCACTCTCACTTGGCCTAACTTTTCCATCTCTCTTGAATACCGAGTCGTTGTTATAGATTAACGCTTGAAAATGATGCTAGTCACGAAGAGGTGCTATGGAAAGGGTGTTGAGCCCTAGCATGCAAAAGGGGGAAATTCTGGGCCAAGTTTGAGTAAATGGAGTATAGTTATCAGTCTCATAATGACCATAGTTACAATATTTAAATGTAATAATTATAGTTATTGTATTTATCGTTGGCTATCGTTTTCATGTGCGTTATTTACAGGTATAAGTTTATTAATATTTTCTGATTTACTTACCTGTGTGCACGTGAGAAAAGTGCACACGAAGAAGCCATACATGTACGCAAGAAGTTCTGAGAAGCCGGACGCAGGTGATTACATGAGAGAGAGAGAGAGAGAGAGAGAGAGAGAGAGAGAGAGAGAGAGAGAGAGAGAGAGAATGAAAAACAGATATCTAAAAATGCACAAACAACCAAAAACAAACAAACAAAGCACACAAACAAAGACAACAAACACTAACTCACAAACAATAGCTCAGAAAATTACAAACTTTAACCTCTGATTCCTTTTCCATCTTCCTTTCCTTTTTTCCTTCGCTTCCTTTCTTTTCCCTTCCCTTCCCTTTCCTTCCCCTCCCTTTCATTCCTTCCCTTCCCTTACCCCCTTTCTCTCTCACCATTTTTTCCCTTTTCTCTCTTCTTTCCCTCCCTTTTCCTCTCTTCTCCCCCTTCCCCTTCTCCCAATTCTCCTTATACCCTCTTCCACCCTCTCCCTCTCTTCTCTTTACCTTTCTTTACTTTAACTCTCCCTTCCCCTTCCTCTTCCTCCCTCCCTCCTTCTCCCTCCTCCCTCCATGCCATCGTCACAGCATTATCGCCCTAATCCTCAGGTGCATTAGGGCTGGGAATTGGCTCATCTCCTCCCCACACTTCGCCAATCAATGTCCCGACACTCAACACCCATTAACCATTACCTCACGTCTATTATACCATTATCCACCATTGACCATTAGCTATTAAGGGGGGTATATTAACCTATTCAGGGCTAGTTCTCATTTTTTTATCCTGGAGTACCAACAGCTCTCTCTCTCTCTCTCTCTCTCTCTCTCTCTTTATTTTTGCTACCCGTCGACGATTTTTTGCAGTAAATGGAGGACTTACAAATCTGAAGGGGTTGATGAAGCCTGTATCTAACCCCTCCACTTCGAAAAAAAAATCTAAGTTGAACAAAATCGTCTTTAGATAACAACAAAAAAATCTGAATCTAAAGGTGGTATACGTAAACCTTGAACTGAAAAGTGGAGTGCAAAACCCTAATACTTTTTTCACTTATTACGTAGGGTTAGCCTGCATCCCGTACCACAAAACGCTGTCAGCAATCATACAGGGAAGTCAGATATATTCCATCATTTTCAAGTACTTCAAAAAAAATAATAAATCATCGTAAAAAAATTTGGGGGGTCTGCATCCCACTTCAAAAAAAAAAAGAAAAAAAAAAAAAGAAAAAAAAAAAAAACTCTCCGTAGCTGAATAAAATCGTCTGTGAATAGGATGGGTAAACAATGCTCATGCGTCGTCGTGGTGAAGTGGTTACCCATTTTTTTCAGGCCTCTAGTGTCATTATCCCCGTAGTAACCATTAACTACTGCCCATTAGTTTTCACCCCTTCACCCCGAGGACGTTCTTTTACTTATTCTTGCTACCCTTTGAGATGATTTTACTCGCAGGATGGTGTGTGTGTGTGTGTGTGTGTGTGTGTGTGTGTGTGTTTCTGCTTACACTGACGCAAGGGTGTGAGACTTTGGTTTGGCAAGAGGACAAAAACTCAAGAGAAAGAGCGGTGCAAATGGGGATTAATGAGGAATGTGTGTGTGTGTGTGTGTGTGTGTGTGTGTGTGTGTGTGTGTGTGTGTGTGTGTGTGTGTGTGTGTGTGGATAGGATAAGAAATAATATGATTCGAGGAAGATGTGGAGTACAGAAGTCTAAATGGTAGTGTCGTGCGAGGGGAATGGATGTAGACAGGGTGATGATATGGGAAGATGTGAGGAGGAGGAGGAGGAGGAGGATGAGGAGGAGGACGAGGAGGAGTGTTAAGCCAAGAAAGAGGTACACAGGTATAGCAACTGAGTGAGGTGAGAAAGTCAGGTGTGGATATTAATGAGGCTTGGGAACTGACAGGGGATCGAGCTAGACTGAACTAATTATGCACGAAGGAGCACAGAACGCCCCCCTTTTAACGCGATCATCGACAGCTTGACTCCATATGGCAGGTGTTTGTTGATCGTATGTATAAATAAACAACAATAACAAAAATATGCGCAGATGAGTGGGCAAGTGAGGCGGAAACGGGTTCTTGAATGGCGTGTGGATGAGGATGTGTCTCAATTCACTAGGCATGGTGTTGGCAGTTATCTCTCTCTCTCTCTCCCTCTCTCTCTCTCTCTCTCTCTCTTTTATTGTTTTCTCGACCCTATCTCAGGTCATCATCCTCACGACAAAAAAAAAAAAAAAAAAGTCAGGATGATGAATAAGAACTATGATTGCTTAGGAATACACTTATCATTATCATCATCATCATCATCATCATCATCCCCCCAATGAATAATGTGGGTAGGTGAGGGAGTGGTGGCATAAATCAACCCACATATGACCACAATAAACCACCACCAACACTTTCTCCATTAACCATCTATCACCCGAGTCAGCCATTACCCATTAGAGGCACGGCTAATGGGTGGTGGACTTGGTTTAAATGATAATGGGGAAGCAGGGGCAGGGGAAGAGAGGGAGGAGGGGCAAGGGAAGAGGAGGGGCAGCGGAAAGGGGAAAGAGGGGACACAGGGAGAAGAGAGGGAGGAGGGACAACGGAGGGGGGAGAGGAAACAGGGAGAAGAGAGGGAAGACGGGCAATGGAGAGGGGAAAGGGGAAACAGGGAGAAAGAAGAGAAAGGGAGACAACAGAGGAGAGAGAGGAGCATGAGAAATGGGGCAGGGGAGAAGGGAGAGTGGAAATCTGTGAGAAAGGAAGAAGGAAAATGAAAAGTTAGGGGGAAAGGGGAAAGGTATGAGAGAAGAGGGGCAAGCAGGAGGATGGAAAATGAGAAGAGGAGGAATAGGAAAGAAAAGGAGGAAGTGGCAGAGGGAAAAGTAGCAGTAAATGGAAAGGAGAGAAGGAGAAAAAGGAGGAGGAGAGAAAAGGAAAAAAAGTGGAGGGAAGGAGGAAAAGGGGATAATAAAAAAAGAGGGATGGAGGAGGAGGAGGAGGAGGTAGAATGGGGGAAAAGGAAGGATGGAAAAGGGGGGGAGGAAATGAGGAACATGTTCAAGGGAGGTTAAAGAGGGAAAACGGCATCCACCACACCAGTCACCCACCAATGCAATAATTCACCACATCATTCTAGTCATCCACCACGCCAGTTACCCATCACCCACCACACCAGTCATCCACCACACCAATCACCCACCACACCACACCAGTCACCCACCACACCAGTCACTCACCCCACCACACCAGTCACCCACCACACCACTCCAGTCACCCACCACACCAATCACCCACCACACCACACCAGTCACCCACCACACCACACCAGTCACCCACCACACCAGTCACTCATCCCACCACACCAGTCACCCACCATACCAGTCACCCACCATACCAGTCACCCACCACACCAGTCATACGCCACCATTAAAAAACACCCAACCAGCCACCGCGACGAGCTGCAATGATAAAAAAAAAAAATAAAATAACACACTGATGCCAAACGAATGGAAATAAAATTGAAAAATGCGAAAAAAAAAAAGTGTGATGGACTGGGAGACGAGGCTGTGGTTTGCTGTTTCATTCTTTCTCGTCGTGTTCTGTCTGTCTGTCTGTCTGATATTTTGTCGCTCCTGTCTGTCTGTCTGTTCCTGTCTATCTGTCTGTTTGTTCTTCGTTCTTGTCTCTCTGTCTATATGCTAGTGTTTGTGAATTTGTATCTCTGTGTATCTGTTTGTGTCGCTTCTACTGTACTTCTTTATTTGTCTTTCTGTTTGTCTGTGTCTGTCTGCCTGTCGGTCTCTTTATCTGCTCTTTCTGTCTGTTTAACTGCCTGTATGACTGGCTGATTGTATGGGTGTTTATTTAAGACGTCACTGTAAAAAAAAAAAAAAAAAAAAAGTCACTTTTATTTTCGTTTTAAACACATTCTTTGTCTCCGGATAAATCTCTACTACACACCCTAGATGCACTCCACACGCACCCCAGATGCACCCCACCCGCACCTCAGACACCCCAGATGCACCCCACACGCACCCCAGACACACCCCAAATGCACATCACATGCACTCCAGACACACCCCAGATGCACACCACACGCACCTCTGACACACCCCAGAAGCACCCCACACGCACCTCAGACACACCCCAAATGCACCCCACACGCACCCCAGACACACTACAGATGCACCCCACCCGCACCTGCGACACACTCCAGATGCACCCCACACGCACCCCAGACACAACCCAGATGTACCCCACACGCACCTCCGACACACCCCAGATGCACACCACACGCACCTCAGACACACCCCAGATGCACACCACACACAATGCACCTCAGACACACCCCAGATGCACACCACACACAATGCACCCCAGACACACCCCAGATGCACCCCACCCGCACCTCAGACACACCCCAGATGCACACCACACACACCCCAGACACGCCCTGTAGGTGTGGCAAAACTGATGAAGGTGAAAGGGTGACGCTCAAAAAATTCTACGGATGCGACTTGCCACATTTCATCAAGGTTAAGTAACTCGGTGACATAGTAAGGGAACCATACTGAATTTGGTCGCCCCTGTGGATGCGGGAAAAGGTGTAATGGTACTGAAACGGTTAAGGACAACGCACACACACACACACACACACACACACAAACAGCACATACAGGAACAGAACAATTCATGACACCATCAACAGGAACAATAACAGTAACAACAAACAAATAAACAAAAGATTAAAACCACACTTAACAGATAAAACACAGAATGATCGCCGTCGGGGGGTGGACAAACACGAAACGAAACAATGAAACAAGCACAAAACAATTAATAAAACACATATATATTCAAGCTACCGGACTGCACCAATTATAAATGCAATAAATTATTTGCATGTATAAATTTTTGTACAATGACAAGAGAATTTATCTGGTTTAAATATAAGGTATCTATCTGTCCAATGATTGATTTATATGCCTATCTACCTACCAACCTGTCTATCTATCTATCTATCTATCTATCTATGTTATCCATCTATCTATCCGTCCATTCAGCTGTCTATCTATCCATCCATCCATCTATCCATCTAGCTATCAGTCACGGTAATAAAGAATTTAATAACGGTACATAAAATTCTTACCTGGTATTCTGAAGGCTATGTGATGTGATGGAGAAGCGTGGACGTATTTCTAACGTAGACAAGGTGGGTCAACTCTGGGATTGGCCGTCTGGAAAGAAAGGGAGATAGTACAGTTGTTCTGTAGAGAGAAAGGGTACAGAGGGAGTGATTGGTGATAAGTAGTGTGTGTTTAGGGGAGGAAGGGGATGCGTGGGTCAGGTGTTTGCAGTGAGACAGGTGTGTGAAAAATATTTGGCCAATGGTAAGGACGTGTTTTGGGCGTGAGGTGGTTTGGCCATGTGGAGAGGATGGAGGGTGAAAGACTGACGCAGAGAGTGTATGTGAGTGAGGTGGAGGGGGGAAGAGGGTTGTTATTATTATTATTATCATAAACATCATTACAACAACAGCAACAACAACCACTACCACTCTTGCTACTATACTACTACTACTACTACCACCACCACCACTACTACTATGACTATTACTGTATTTCACTCTTGCTACCAACAGACGATTTTCTTAGCGCAGGGGAGACTTTATGAACTTCAGGGGGTTACACGGAGCTTTCAGTAACCCCTTCACTACAAGAATCCTCCCTTCAGCTAAATAAAATCGTCCGGAGGCGGAGAGAACGTAACAAATAAATGGGTTATCAATTTATGGGGGTGATAATTAGTGTTTTTAATTCAGATGCTTGGTTAGTGAAGTAACTGCTGGTTTGGGTAAATATTGTTGCACTGTCCATCTCACCCACCCCCCTTCTCAGTCTGTCTGTCTGTCTCTCTATCTATCTATATGTCTGTCTGTGTCTGCCTGCCTGCCTCTCTCTCTCTCCCTTCCCCCCCCCCTCTCTCTCTCTCTCTCTCTCACCCCGACTCAATCACACCCCTTATTGGCTGTAAAAACCCTATATTGCCAAACATAAACAATGGGGCCTTTAATACGGCTTAAAGTCAGCTGTGCCCCTACTCAGCCGTGAAAATTAAAGAGAGAGAGAGAGAGAGAGAGAGAGTGTACAATGAGCGTTCAATCTCTCTCTCTCTATCTCTCACTGTGTCAATCGGTCTCTCTATCGACCTCCGTAGCTATCTATCTATCTATCTAGCATCTATCTATTTATCCATCAGGAAAAAGCCTCTCCCCTTACACATATGAAGTAAGGCGACAAGCCCCTGGGACGGAGGTGGCCATGGCAGCCATCTTGGATCCACCTCACCTCTGTTTACCACAAAAATCCAGTTATGTTAGGGTGTTAGACTAGGTGGTGTGTGTGTGTGTGTGTGTGTGTGTGTGTGTGTGTGTGTGTGTGTGTGTGTGTGTGTGTGTGTGTTAGGTCGGGTCGGGTCAGGTTAGATTATATTAGGTTATTTTTGACCAGGTGAGGAGTTCAAACCAGGTCACACTTTGGATTCATCAGAGGGAAGATTTGTTTACTGTACCTTGGGGCTGTGTGTGAGGGAAGGGTGAATCCAAAATGGCGGACGTGGCCAGGGTGGAGTCCCCAGGGTGATGGAGGAAGGGGGAGGGTGATGGAGAAAGGCAGGAAGCTCTAATGTAGGGAGGTAATGAGGGAGACGTGAGGGAGGGAAAGAAGGAAGGGAGAAAAGAATGAGAGGGAACAAGCGAAAGAGGGAGGGAAGAGAGCAAGGAAAGAAAGAGAGGAAGGAAGAAAAGAATGGATAAAGAGAGCGAAGGAGAAAGAGAGGGAGAAAGAAAAAAGAGGGAGGGAAGCAAAGAGGGAGTAGGGGGGGAAGAAGGGGAGGGGGAAGAGAGAGGGAGGGAAAAAATGTAAAGTGAGAAAAAAGAGAGAGAGGGAAGAAAGAGAGGGAGGGGGGAAAAGAGGAGGGAAGGGAGAGGGGTAGGGAAGAATGAGAGGATGAAGAGAACTAGAGAAGGAAGAGAAGGAGAAAAAATAGTGCAGGAAGAAGGTGAGGGAGGGAGGAAAGATAGGGAGAGAGGGAAGAGGCAAATGAAAATGGAAGTAAGAGATAAGAGGGAAGGGTGGATGGATGGGTGGATGTAGGAAGGAAGGAAGGAAGGAAGGAAGGAAGGAAGGAAGGAAGGAGGGAAAGAAGAAAAATAAGGATGAGAATGTAATGAAGGAAGGACGGAGGGAGGATGAGAGGGAGGGAGGGAGGGAGAAGGAAAAGAATAGGGAAGAAAGGAAGGAAGAGAAAGAAGGAACTAGGGAAGGGAATATGAAGGGATGGAGAGCACACACACACACACACACACACACACACACACACACACACACACACACACACACACACACACACACAAGGACAAATAAAAGTAGTCACCGGAACACGCTTTTCCCCTCTGAGGTGTAGGTAGAGAGGGGAAAAGAGAGCAAGGAAAAAAAAAGCGAGTTAGGAAAAGAGCAAACGAGAGAGAGAGAGAGAGAGAGAGAGAGAGCGGGAAGTTAGCAAGAGAAAAGAGTAAGCCATAAAAAGTGAGCAGGGGAAAGTGTGCAAAGAAGAGAGTGAGCAAGGAGGGGTAAACACGAAAAAGAGTAAGGAAAAGAGTGGACGAAAAAAGAACAATAAAAAGAGAGCGAGCAAGAAAAGAGAGTGAGCAAGAAAAGAGGGTGAGCAAGAAAAGAGAGTGAGCAAGAAAAGAGAGTGAGCAAGAAAAGAGGGTGAGCAAGAAAAGAGGGTGAGCAAGAAAAGAGAGTGAGCAAGAAAAAAGAGTGAGCAAGAAAAGTGAGCAAGAAAAAAAGTGGGAAAATATAAAAATGAATCGACCGAAAAATTAAAACACCTTTCACACAATATGAGAGAGAGAGAGAGAGAGAGAGAGAGAGAATCAACAGGAGAAGCGTGGGCCGTGTGGAAAGAGGACGTGAAAAATGGCTCTTATTCACTTACAGCTTAGGAGCGAAATTGCTTTGTTCTTCTTTTCGGCTCTCATTCTCTCTCATATAACACAGACACATACTTACATATACGGGCATACACATATATATATATACAGCACGTACACACATACATACATACTTACACGCACCTATTCTCTTTGTCTGTCTGTCTGTCTGTCTCTCCCTCTCTCGCTTTGTACCTATCTGACTATCCATATACTTATATCTCTTTCTCTCTGCTATCTTCCTCTCACTTATTTTCTCCCTTCTCTCTCTCTCTCTCTCTCTCTCTCTCTGTTTCAGTAAACATTTGGGCTTTCTCGACATCAATTTGTTTTCATTTTCTTCCTCTTATCTTTTCTCTCCTTGCCCCCCCCCTCTCTCTCTCCCTCTCTCTCTTATTTTCATCCTTTTCATCCACTGCTTCTTCCCTCCTCTTCTCTCTTTCTCATTCACTCTTCTCCTCTGTTTCCCGTTTCATTCTGCCTCCCACCTCCATCCGGTACTTTCCTCCACTGTCTCTCTCTTTCCCCCTCCTCTCTTCCATCTTTCCTCCCTCCCTCTCTGATCTTCCTCGCCCTTTTCTCCAGTCTCCCTCTCTTACTCTTTCTAGCTCCCTCCTTCCACTATCCATCCCTCTCCCTCTCCCCATCCTTCCTCCTTTCTCCCTTCCTCCCCCGCCACCCCTCTATCTCCTTCCTCCCTACTCTCCTCTTCACTCTCTTCTCCTCTCTGTCTCCTCTCCTTCCCCCATTCTTCTCTCTCTCACTACCACCCTTCCTCTCTCTCTCCATCCATTCCTCTCTCCTCCCCTGCATATTTTCTTCCACTGTCTCTCTCTTCCCTCCATCTCTCTTTGTCCCTTCACCCCCTTCCCTTCCTTCCCTCATCCACCCCTCCTCAATGCTTTCCTCCCTTTCTCTATCCCTCCCTTCCTCGTTCTCCCTCATTCCCTCTCCTCTCCCACCCTATCCTTCACTCCCCTCTTCATTCCTCCCACTCCCATTCTTCTTTCTTCCTCCCTCTTCTTCACTTCCCCTTCCCTCTAGTCTCCTCTCCCTCCTTCACCTTCTCTCCCCCCTCCTCCCCACCCCATCA
>NC_137012.1:25818152-25868152 GCF_032717465.1 Coenobita brevimanus
ATCTGGCTTTTACGTGGCATATCTGGTGTTCATGGATAAATTCTACACTCCCTGGCAAAAAAAATATATAGTAGAATAAAATTATTTGTTAGATTAAATTATTTCGGCACAAAAACTTCTCCCGGGCAGCCCACCATATTTGTTAACGTTTGGGGCAATCCGAGCCCTTGAGAACGATCCTTTCACTTTTTTTTGGCGCGAAATTAAAAGCACCGGAAGCGTCCTGGCTTTTAGAGGGCATATTTGGTGCTTATGGATGAATTCTAGACTCGCAGGCACAAAATATAAAAACGGAACAAAAAATAATGGATAGGTTAATTCATTTCGGCGCAAAAGTTTCGTCCAGCCAGCCGCCATCTTTGTTTACGATTCCTGCAAACAGCTGATCGCGGGTTTGTTTATGTTCCCGCCGCGAGATGGGCCGGGCCGTTCTCGTTAATTCGTTCGCTGGCTCAGAGCAAATCGAGTAATCTGAATGAGCGAAGGAAAGGGGAACGATGATCCGATGTGAAACGGCTAACCAAAAGAGATGAAAACCAGGAACATAACGCGAAATATTCAGAGAGAGAGAGAGAGAGAGAGAGAGAAAGAGAGATGGGGGGTATTGTATACAGACCTTCTTCCCCCTCCTCCTCCTCCTCCTTCAACCAACACTGCGCTTCACACACATGAACACACACACACACACACACACACACACACACACACACACACACACACACACCAAACATTCATTCCACAGAAATTTCCCTTCCCAGAGAGGGACTTTAAGTGCACCGCGCCAGCCTACGACGTGGCCCCTGTACTTCTCTGCTTCAATACTATCACAAAACACAAAAAAATAAACAAATAAATACATAAATAAATAAAATAAATAATCCACCAAGATCACATCCAGAAAAGCTTGAGTGCACAACAACAATAACAACAAGCAGACAGCACTCTGAGGGCGCACACCTCCGCCAGCGTCTCGCCAAGACAACTCAGATCACCACCAAAATTTAATCAGCTCTTCCTTGGTCCATGATCCATATATCCTCCAAAATAACTGAAAACCATCAATTGCTTTTTAAGATTTATTGTAGACAATCAAAAAAACATAAGACAAAAAAATCCAGGAACCGCCTCAAAATCTAATAAACTTTTCCTTGCCAAATGGGCTACACCTTCATAAAATTTAACCAAAATTCGACTGTAACTTTTTGAGATATTTTGTGGACTGACAGACAGACACGGGTGATTACATAACTTCCGCCCAACTTCGCTGGCAAAGGTAAAAATAAAAACAACCATAACACCACCACCACCAACAACAACATCAACAATAACAATAACAACAACTACAGCCTCTAAGGTTAATTCCAGGTGACCTCTAATTACGGTAATTTTGCATTTTCGCCCCACGACGCAATTTTCATATCCACCAGGCAACTGAAAATCAGATTAATTCAGTCAATGAGGGACCGCATGTAGGCCTAGTGAAGGGGCTAATTAAGGCCATATGTAGCCCATCCAGTTATCAGTCTCTTGTTGAGTTTAAAAAAAAAAAAAAAAAAGGAAGAATGAAAATAAAAGCTGAGGGCTCTCCCAAATCTTCCAATCTCTCCGACAAACCGTGACATGGAGAAAGAGATAGTTTTAAATATATATATATATATATATATATATATATATATATATATATATATATATATATATATATATATATATATATATATATATATATAATACAGAGAGAGAGAGAGAGAGAGAGAGAGAGAGAGAGAGTACACATTATCTGAAAATTTAAGTTAAGCATATGAGGACGTGAAACAGCTTCAACGAATTCACTTAACAATTAGCAATTATAATTTGTCATGAAGTGCTGAGAAGTCGATGAATATGTATACTTAGTGTGTGTGTGAGAGAGAGGGGGGGGGCGCGGCGCCCGGCGCGCGCGCACACACACACACACACACACACACACACACACACACACACACACACACACACACACACACACACCATCCTAGCAGAAATAATGAAGGATCCTAAACTTTTGCAGCCAAGTTCCTTCTTAAAGAGTGTAGGAGGTGAGAGAGAGAGAGAGAGAGAGAGAGAGAGAGAGAGAGAGAGAGAGAGAGAGAGAGAGAGAGAGAGAGAGAGAGAGAGCCGGTGTGTGGTTAAGTGAGATGTGTGTTATCCTTTTGTTGGCAAGAATGTAACTTTATTACGCTCTCTCACTCACTGTGTGTGTGTGTGTGTGTGTGTGTGTGTGTGTGTGTGTGTGTGTGTGTGTGTGTGTGTGTTACTTTTATCCATCTGTAAATCATCCTTCGATTTTCCTTCCTTTCTTCATATTGTCTCCCTCTGTCGCTGTTACTTTTAGCCATCTGTAAATGTAAACTTCCTTTTCTTTCCCTTCATACCCCCTCCGTCTCTCTCTCTCTCTCTCTCTCTCTTGCGTTAGTAGTAGGTAAGTTACTAGGAACCACATCTAATAATAAAAGTCAAGCACTTAAAAGAATATAATATAAAAAACCCACAGCATGGATTCCTGAAAAAGTGGTCATATCTTACTAATCTCTTTGACTTTTTCAGTAATATTACTGATATGGGTGATGAAATAAATCTGTTTCATTAATTTCCCCACAAACATCACCCTAAGAAATTTAAAGTCTATGGTATCAGGTAATGCACAAAAGTGGCCTGAAAGTTGGTTTACGGGACTCAAACAGAGACTTGTACTTAACAGGAACGAATCAGACGGGATTAATGTCACAAGCGGAGTACCACAGGGTTTAGTTCTGAGCCCTGTTCTGTTCGTAATTTATACTGACGGTAGTGATGAAGGCTTGTGTTGCAAAATTTCCATATTTGCTGATGATACAAAAATCGGTAATATATCTGCCACTCATAAACACAGGCTGATGATTCAATGGGATCTAGATAAATTGTTTAACTAGGCTCAAACGTACCAAATGGATTTTAATATTGATAAATGCAAAGTTTTTTAATACTGAGAGTAAAAATGAAAATTTAGATACACCATGAATAATACTCTACTCCAGAATGTAAAGCAGGGAAAAAATATTAATAATAAAAACAAATCATACTAAACCACGTCCACAGCACACAAAAGCAATAGGGAAAGCAGTTAAACTAGTCGGTTCCCCTTGGTACTTTTTCGTTTTTGCTTCCTTCCTTCCCCCAGCCCTCTCTCGGCTAGTATTATCCATTTGAGAATGTATCCTTCGTTCTCTCTCTCTCTCTCTCTCTCATGCACTTTACTTCTGTCGATGTCTGTCTTTGTCTTTTTTTCCTTCTCTCTCTCGCTCTCTCCCTGTCAGTCAATTAATCAATCACCCAGTCTGTCTATCTGCCTCTGTCTCTCCCTTCTTCCATCCATCTATTTTCATTCGTTCCTCGTTCTTCCTCGCTTTTCTCTATTTTTCTTCCTTCTTTACCTCTCACCGACTCTGCCCTTCCTTCTCTCTCGTTCCTTCCTTCCAAACCTAATTATTCCTTCCTTCCCTCTTCTCTTTTCCCTCCTTCCTTCTCTCTTCTCTCTCCCTCCTTCCTTCCCTCTTTCCTCCTTCCTTCTCTCTTCCCTCCTTCCTTCTCTCTTTCCTTCTTCCCTTGCCTTCTTTCTTCATCCTCCTTTTCTCTTTTTTCCTTCCTCCTTCTTCCTCCTGTCTTTCTCTCTTTCCTTCATCTCCTCTTCTCCGCTCAGTTTCTTCTTTACCTTTTCCTTCCTGTCATCCAGTTCTCCTCCCTCCCTCCATACTTCTCTGTCATTCATTTCCTGCTACTCTCTCTCTCTCTCTCTCTAAAGCACACATTTTCCCTTCCACGCATCCTCCTTCCTTCCTTCCTTCATTCTTTCCTTTCTCTTTTTCTTTCCATTCTCTCACTTTATCACTCCCCTCTTTCTCCTTAATATCCCCCTCTCTCTCATCTTGTTCCTCAACTCTCTCTCTCTTTCTCTCTCTCTCTCTTTGTCTTGTTTCCTCACATCCGCTTTCCTTCCCTCCGTCTTTCCGTTTCCTTTCATTCTCCCTTCCTCTTCCCCCCCCCCTCTGCTTTCTATCTTGACAAGCCTTCATATTTCTCTCTCTCTCTCTCTCTCTAACCTCTTTTTCCTCCCTCTCACCCTTTATTTCTTCCCATCACCCCTCTCTCCTACTCTCCCTGCCTGTCTCCACCACTTCCTCTCCTTCTCTCTTCCCCTCCCACTCTCTTTCTTTCCTTTACTCTTCTCCCTTCCTTCTTCCCTCCCTCCCTCCCTCCGCGTGTGGTGCCTGAGGGAGATAAAGTGAACTCCCTGGGTGAAACGTTATTTTGCAACTTTATATGTAACACTCTCACAGCGGTCATAGTGGAGCAGGCAGGGAGAGAGGGAGAAAGGAAGGAAGGGAGGGAAGTGGAGGGGAGAGGCAAGGAGAGGGAGAGCAAAGGAAGAAGATGAGGCGGAGGAAGAGAGTAAGAATGGGGAGGAGATGGAGAGCTAAAGTGAGAACATGGAAGGAGGAGGAGGAGGAGGAGGAGGAGGAGAGAAAATGAAAGACAGATGGATAGGCTCACAGGAGTATGGTATGTAGGAGGACTACTGGGCCTTGAGAGCAGGCTGTGGAGCCTATGCCCTGAGTCGGACACATAAAAAAAAAAAAAAAAAAAAAAAGGTAATAGAGAGAGCTAGCTAGCTACTGTCGCTTGATATGAGAGAGAGAGAGAGAGAGAGAGAGAGAGAGAGAGAGAGAGAGAGAGAGAGAGAGAGAGAGAGAGAAATGAGAAAGAGAGAGCAAGAGCAAATGAGAGACGTGGGAGTAAATAGAGAGAGAGGGAGGGGGAGGGGGGGAAGGGTCCTACTTACGCCTGATAATGTGGATGGTAAGAGCGTGTATTCCCCTCCCCCACCCCCAATTTCCCTCCCCTCCCCTCCCCCTCTCTCCCCGCCCTTCAGTTCTCCTCTCTTCTCGACCAACATTTTTTCCTTCTCTCCAATCCTCTTCAATTTTCTTCCCCCTCCCCTCCTCTCCCCTCCCCACCACTCCTCTCCTCTCTTCTCCCTTCCCCTTCCCTCTATGATTCCCCTCCCCCCTTTCCCATCTCTTATTGTCTTCCCTCCCCTCCTCTCCCCTCTCTAATTCTCTTTCCTCCCCTCTTCCATTCCTTGCTCTCGCTTTGTACCTCTCCAATTTTCCTCCCCACTCCTCTCCAGTTCTCCCTCCCTCCCCTCTCCCTCCCTCCTGTTCCCTTCCTTCCCCCCCTCCTCCCCCTCTCGGTAGTGGAGGATGGTGAGGAATGCTGAGAGGCGGTGTTTGGGTAGTTATTTGCGCACACACACACACACACACACACACACACACACACACACACACACACACTTATCGTCATACTTACCTTCTTTGTATTTGTATTCAGAGACACAGGGGTAAATAGATTAGAGAGAGAGAGAGAGAAAGAGAGAGAGAGTTCCCCCGATATTCCTCCTAGTCCCAATACTCTTCCCAGTTCCCCCAAACCAGACATGGGGGGGGGGTTACTAGGCTTAACCCAATACACACCAACTTTAATGTCGTTATTAAATATAAGTAGGGATACTCTCTCTCTCTCTCTCTCTCTCTCTCTCTCTCTCTCTCTCCATTCATTAACCCTTTCAGTACGGGGCATCTTCCACGTTGAATTTACGAGTCTGGAAGCAACACGAAAATACTGTAAAAAAAAAAAAAACTATCGCCGGATTCAGAGGGTTAAATCGAGGCGTCATCCCCTTCACTACGACGGTGTTGGTATATATCAGTGCTACCAGACGATTTTATTCAGCTGTGGAGAGGTAGATGGAGTTTTATTTTTCACTATTCCCTTCACAACTTGAGTTCCGTCCTTAGTGGAATATTATCGTCTATCTATCTATCTATCTATCTATCAATCCATCCATCTATCTATCTATCAATCCATCTATCTATCTATAAACAGTAACACCAGCACTAACACCCGTCCTGTGGCGTTACACAAATCCAGTTAGGTGGTGTGATTCAATTCTTGGCGTTAATCCCGTTGCCTCTCCCACTGCGTTACTCTGACGTTAATTCCAACACAGTAACGGCACCAAGCGGCACTCTACACTGCCTAAAACTGCCCCCATACACTGCCTAAAACTGCTGCCTAACACTACCTAAAACTGCTCCCATACACTGCCTAAAACTGCCCCCCATACACTGCCTAAAACTGCTCCCATACACTGCCTAAAACTGACCCCCATACACTGCCTAAAACTGCCCCCATACACTGCTTAAAACTGCTGCCATACACTGAATAAAACTGCTACCTAACACTGCCTAAAATTACTGCCTAACACTGCCTAAAACTGCTAAACTAGACTACCTAAACTCCTACCCTGCACTTCCACCCCCACACTTCCTAAAATTGTTCACTGCCTAAAACTGCTAAACTTATCCTTTATGGTGATACAAAAAAACTCATAATATCGCTAACCTAAATTTTCTTATACAGGTACAAATTAACTTCTGGTTCCTCATATTGCCATCCTGCAGTCCTTTAAATCGGTGCTACGGACTTCCTAAAATCTGCACCGTACACACCTTTAAATTCTGCCTATATACCCTAAAACTGGTACCCTCAGTCTTTAAAGAATTGGCGTCATCCACACCCTATAATTTTAAAGTATTCAACACTTTTACTAGAGTACTCAAACTTTCTAAAATGGGATCTTATGTCCTCTAAGTCTGAATCCTACTCTTTTAAAACTTAATATTCAAATACTTCCTATAATAAAAATCCTGCATATCCAACTGTATCATAAATATCTTAAAACTGGTATTCTAATTTCTTTGATTTCATGAAAAAGTGAGTCTTCATTTTAGTATACTCTTGCCCTATGAAGACAATTTGACGCTACAAAGGTCTCTCGCTGTGAACCCATTAATCGACTGACTGAAAATCCTTCGTGGAGTGTGAGGAGAGACACAAGTATCTTCAAGTCTGACGAACACATAGCGGAAAAAATCGAACCATTTGAAACACACACTAAATGAGATAGGGTTTTCACTGTATTGCGGCAATTGTAACAAAACTTCAGACGGAAAGGGGAAGAGTTATTTATTTCACTGTACATTTAGGGAGGCCTTGACAAGACTCCATGAATTCTACGGACAACTTTACCCAGGTTTCACTTCACGGGCTTAAAGGGAGAGGAAAAACCATGTCCCATTTTCTACGCACCTTTCTCCGTAACTAAGTTTTCTATTCTACACTGCTGCGTAGACTTAAAATTTCGCCAGCCATTTTTTTCATAAGCATAAAATTCCCCGGTAGGCCATCTCCCCACTCATTATTTTTTTCCCGGTAGCCCAGAAACTCAGCCAGGAAAACAGGAAAACACTCACAGCGCAACTCTGCCAAACCGAGGCGGCGAGGGGAGGAAAACTTACGATAATTCCCTCTGTTTACATAATACCGCAAGTGACGACGAGCGTAAAATCAAAATACACACGAGGACTAAATATTTCCGGGAATTAGGGTGAGATAACTGGGGAGGGGAAGGGGTGTGTGGGGAGGGTAAAAAAAAAGAAAAAAAAAAAAAAAATAGGGCAACAGAGTGATAAAAAAAACAAAGGGGGGAGGGGAAAGGAAGAAAATATCAGGGAGAAATTATGAAAAAGCAGAAAAAAATTGGCCTGTGCGTATCCTCTTTACGGCAAGCAACACACAATCAGTTTCGGGTTCGCGGTCTTTATCTCTCTCCCCGGGGTCAAGAAAGTGCTACCTGCCTCTCACTGATAAGGCTGAAGATGCTAATAGACCTGAATGGGGTTTTCGACCTTCGTGCTGCTTAGTATATGGAGGCGGGGCGCGAACCTGTAAATTGGGCAAACTATTTTCACTCAGGGTTAGGTTGTGAGAGAGGGGGAGGAGAGGGAGGGAGGCAGGAAAGGGAGGAGGAGATACAGGGAGGGAGGAAACGAAGGGGACAGAGGGAGAAGGGGAGGAAGGAGATGAAAAGAGGGAGGATAGGGGGGGGGATATAGAGGGAAGGAGGAAAGAGTGGAGGAGATAGAGGGAGTAGGGGGAAGAGGAGATAGGCTAAGAGGGAGGGAGGAAAATGGATGTGGGGAGAGAGGGGGGAAGAAAGGCGAGAAGAGCAAGAGATGAAGTGAGGGAGAGAGAGCATAAGATCAGGCAATGGGGAAGGGAGAGAGAAAATGAGGAGAAATGAGAGAGGAAGGAAAGGAGGAGAGAGAGGGAGTGAGAGAGCGATAATAAATGAATAGGGATGGAGGAAAGGAGAGGGAAAATTCGAGGATAGGTGAGAGAGAGAGAGAGAGAGAGAGAGAGAGAGAGAGAGAGAGAGAGAGAGAGAGAGAGAGAGAGAGAGAGAGAGGAAAAGGATATATAAAAATGTGTGTAAAATGTCTGGATGGGATGAACGAAAAAGTGGGTCAGTATTCGCAATCCAGTTCACAAATAACACCACACTATCTCTTAACACCACACTGCACCACACCACCACACTTCGCAATCTCCAGCGCCACAAAATAGTTCAATATATCAAAGTCAAAATACCACAACGCAACACCAAACTCTCCCAAACCAACACACCACACCACAACACAACACCACACCACAACACCACACCACACCACACCACAACACCTTACAATACACCACAACACCATACTATACTTAGAAGCAACATAGAACATCACAACCTCTCCCACTACCCCACAACACACCATTTCACCACACCACCACAACCCTTACCTCACCACAGCACCTCACTTTACTACACCACCACAGCAGAGCACCACAGCTTCATCTCACAGCACCACTACAACACAACAAACCCTGCTTAATTACAATACGTCACAACCTCTAACCATCTCACTACACCACAAAAACACAACAAACCACCACACCACAGTACACCACAACCCTCTCACTACCACAACCACAGCACAACATCACACCACACAACCACAACACCACAACCACTCCTTTCACCACAACACCACACCACCACAGCAGGTCTTTAAAGTGTATGGATGTTTTTATAGATCAGTAAACTTAAGTAATATCTGGCCTCCGCTCAGAGCCACTTACTCCAGCCACAGCCCCCTACACACTCACAGGGCAAGAGGAAGAGGAAGAAGAGGAGGGGAAAGAAGAGGTAGGGAACGGGGAAAGGGAAGGGGAAGAAGGGGAATAGGAAGGGAGAATTGAAAGAGGATGAGAATGAGGAATGGGAAGATAAAGAGGAATGGGAAGATAAAGAGGAATGGGAAGAGGTAGGGGAGGAAGGAGAGGAAGGGGAAAGGGAAGGGGTTGGGGATGAGACTGACGAGGAAGAGGAAAAAGAATGGGAAGAGGAAGATGATGAGGAAAAGGAAGGGGAAAGGGAAGGAAGAAAAGGAACCGCAAGATGAAGAGGAACGGGAAGAGGGGAGGGAAAGTAGTATATTAAGGAAAAGCAGCAAGAAGATAAGGAATTTGGGATACGGAAGAAGGGAATGATGTGGAAATTGGTGGAGGAGGAGGAGGAGATAAAAAGGAAAGGAAAGGGATGACGAGGAAAATGAAGAGGGAAAGTTGTGAAAATGAAGGAGGAGGAGGAAGAGGAGGAGCAGGAAGAGGAGGAGCAGGAGGAGGAGGAGCAGGAGGAGGAGGAGGAGGAGAAAGAAGAGGAGGAGGAGGAGGAAGAAAAAATGCTGAAAGCCTATTAAGATTTCATTACCTTCTCCCAATCAATTTAGGATGGATCTTTAGGATTTAGGGGATTAAAGGAGACAGCCAAATCCTTTCAGTTCGTTTTCTTTTTTAATCTCAATAAAATCGCCGTTTGAGAAAGCATTAAAAAAAAATCCTCATCCGGAAGTCCAGTGCATGTAGGTAATTACGTAGTGCCCAGGTGAGTATTCAGGTATTATTATCCTCCTTTTGTTGTGGACTGCGTGTGGTAGATGAAGAGGAAGATGGGGAAGGAAGAGAGGAAGGAGGATGATGATTAGGAAGAGGAAGGAAGAGGATTAGGAAGAGGAAGGAAGAGGAACAGGGAGACGATGGGGAGTGGAGGAGGAGGATGGAAAGACGAGAGGAAAGATCAGGAGCTTATTTCCCTTAGCTCAGTGGAAGAATAAAAAAAAAAATACTATAGCTCAGTATCTTTCCCATAGCTCTTCTTCGTGACTAGCAGCATACTCTAGCACTAATCTCTCGTTACAGCCGAATAGTAGCGATGGAGAGCTGGCAGTTTTACGCCCATTTAAAGCGAACAGGGTATATTTTCCAGACACTGACTCCAACACTCTCATCCGCCTTTTGTTGTGAAATACGCGTGGCCTAATTAACGACATATTAACCGAGCTGCATTAACGCTGGCTGTTGTGTAAAGGTATTATATTAAACACACACACACACACACCCACACCCACACACACACACAACGATTCACTGCTTCGACACACTCACACACAATGACTCGCTGCTTCAGTACCTGCCTCGACTCCGGTTCGCTTTTCCATTGTGCCAAGTGAACGTATAAACAGTGTCCCGGGTTCGATTCCCACCTATGCCAATCCCCAAACATACACGCATATTTCGGCGAGTATATCGAGCATACTTTCAATATCTAACAGGCGGGGGGGTTCATATATCTGGCCTCTCTCTTTCATGTTTCGTTGTGTTTCGGATCTGAGTTTGAGCTTTCGAATGCAGGCTGTCGTGAGAAATGTAATGGTGAGAGAGAGAGAGAGAGAGAGAGAGAGAGAGAGAGAGAGAGAGAGAGAGAGAGAGAGAGAGAGAGAGCCGCATTCAGTAAACATAAAAATTGCGCACTGCATTTTATTACATTAAATATTATGTCCAAAACAGGTTGAATTTTCACCCTGCTAAGTATGAGTTTTTTTTTTTTTTTTTCCAACACAATTTCTCTCAGGGACGGCAATTTTATTCTCCTAACTACACCTCTGGTAGTGGAGAAATTAATGGAGGTTGCACTTAGCTCTGCCAGTTCGAAAACCTTTCCTAAAATGAATTAAATCGATTGGATATAACAACAACAACAACAACAACAAAATAATAATAATAATAATAGTAATAATGACGACGACGACGACGATGATGATGATGATGATAATATTAATCTGAACGCCGTAAAACTGTCCAAGGGCAATTTTGATGAATAAAAACTTGCCACAGCCATTGCCTACTAGAAGTAGCTATAAAACGACCTTGTGGTCAAGGTTACTGGTGTTGTGCATGTCATCTTGGGTCACCAAGATCTGAAAGTCCACCAAGTTCGGTGGCTCTTGCTTTACTGTTTCATGTAAAATCAGATGACTTCTCTGTCTTCCGGAGTAGTAAAAAATTTTGGGACATACGCGATCTCAGGGAATAATGATGCGATCTGGGCAATATTAAGCACTGCATTCTGGCCACGTCCCAGGTATATGCCATCAAAATTTCAGCCTCTAACTTAGGTGGCTCTTGAGCTTTAGGGTCACATTTCTGTCCGGATCCTATCCGGGTACCGATAATCGGACCAGGAGGATATTTGGTCAGATGAAGCGGCCAACCAGTGCTACAATATGGCTAAGAATGAAGGCTGTAGCTCAAACCGTACGCCAATGGCAGTGATTTAATTATTCCCTAAAATAATAATACTGATAAAAATAAGAAAACTTCCCAGAGGGATGTGGGAAGTTTTAACAATAGTAGCACAGTATTAGTATTAGTTTTAATAATATTAAAAACCGTCTTTTAAGCTAAAGTTAATACGTGTACACTAAAAATAAGGAGAGTTGTTACTTCTGTGACTAATATATATTTGAAAGTCGAAAAATTCTGAAGCGCGAACCACCACCACCACCACCAACAACAACACAACCACCACCACCACTACCACCACCACCACCACCACCAACAACAACAACAACAACAACACAACCACCACCATCCCAACAGCCACAAAAAATACCACAACCATCATAACTGTTACCATCACAGCAACAACTGCCCCGATTACCACCATTACTGCCACCACCACCATTACTACCACCACTACTACCATCACTTCCACCGCCACAACAAGAACAACAACAACTACCACCACCAAAACCGCCACCACACCACTACCACTACCACCACCACAACAACAACAACTACCAAAACCCCACCACAAAAACAACATAACAACTACCACAACCACTACCACAACAGCAACCAGTACCATCACAGTAACAACAACAACCACTACCACCATTACCAAAACAGCAACCACAACCACCACCACAACTACCACCACTACCACCACCACCACCACCACCAGTACCACAACAGCAACCACCACCACCACCACTACCACAACAATTTGCCGCACCATTTAAGCCACTTACCTCAACCACAAAGTTATTTACGAACCAACAGAGGCAACCATTTTTATTGCAACCAAAAATCAAATATATAAAAAAGAAATTAAGATGTAACTGCAGTAATTTATCGTATGAATAAATTTATAAATCTTTTGGAGAAATAAATTGGTGGATCTGTTTTCTGTCAATGTTTTTTAATAATATTTCTTCTATCTATCGATCTATCTACCTGGGTATGTCTATCAGTATACCTGTCTATCTACCTGTGTGTCTGTCAGTCTTTATCTATCTGTCTATCTACCTATATATCTGTCTGTCTACTTGCCTACCTATCTATCTATTATTCTATCTATCTGTCTACCTGTCCGTCTATCTATCTATCTATCTACCTGTCCGTATCTATCAATATCTCTCTGGCCAAGCAGGTATCAATATAATCCATGCCAATCTATCCACCTTTCAATTATAATACCTACTAATGCAATCCTCAGTCTTATTATCTACCTCTAGCGTCAATCAATACATGTGTACATAATTATATATATATATATATATATATATATATATATATATATATATATATATATATATATATATATATATATACTATATAGTCCACCTATGTATGTATGAGTGTATGTATGTATGTATGTATGTAGGTATGTCGGTGTGTATGTGTGTTTTTTTATGCAAGAAAGAAGGAACCAAAGGCCAGGGGCCAGCAAACCGTTCCTCCCAAGAAAAAAACAAAAACAATACAAAAGAGAGCCAAATTCAAGATCCGTTCATTTCGAGATGCCTGGACACAATGCGTTTGAAAGACCGAGATCATAGGAAGTAGGAAACACAGAGGGAGACAGTTCCAGAGCTGACCCGCTGCATAAATGAAGGACTGGGAGCGACGGTCAACTCTTGCATCAGAAAGCCGGAAAGAAAAGGGATGAGAGTCTTGCCAGACGGGTGCTACGCGCCTGTCGCAGAGATGTCCGTATGTATGTATGAATGTACGCATGTATGTATGTATGTATGTACGTATGTATGTATGTATGTATGCATGTATGTATGAATTAAGTACTGTATGTACGTTCATGTGTATGTACAGTGCGTATGTGTATGTATGTATGTACGTACGTATTTTGTTCCTTTGAAAGAAAAGACAAATTTTCTGTCAATAACAAGAGCAACCTAAGAAGTCTCTCTCTCTCTCTCTCTCTCTCTTTCCGCAACCTCTTGCGTATGACTAAAATTTTCTCCTCTATTTATTTACCTGTTTACATGTCTTCCTTATTTACAAACCCTGGAGGGGAGGGGAGGGGAGGGGAGGGGACGGGAGGGGTGGGGGAGGGGGTGAAATTAAGGTTAATGGTGCATGTTGGGTAATGGGATGGGGGAGGAGGAGGAGGAGGAAAAGAGTGGGGGGGAGAGAGAGAGAGAGAGAGAGCGAGAGAGGAATTACGGAAGGAAGGAAAGAATGAAAGGAAGAATGAAGGGAGAGAAACATCAGTAGTTTGGAGGAAAAAGTAGGCAAGAAACAATGCATGGAAAGGAAGGAAGGAAGGAAGGAAGGAAGGAAGGAAGGAAGTGAGTGAGTGAGTGAGTGAGTGAGTAAGGGAGGGAGGGAGTGAGGGAGGGAGGGAGGGAGGGATGGAGGGAGGAAGGAAGGAAGGAAGGAGGGGTGGAAAGAAGAAAAGAAGGAATGAAGGATGTTTGATGGATGTATGGTGGAGAGGAGGACAGAAGGAATTATGGAAACAGTATGCACATGATGAGTAAGAAAGTAAATAAATCAATCAATCAATAAATAAGGAAGGAAGGAAGGATAGAGGGAAGGTAGGAGGGAAGGAAGACAGGAATGAATGAATGAAGGAAAGAATGAAGGATGGATGAATAGATAGACGTTTGGAAGGTCAGAAGAAATGATGACTGAGAGGAATATTGAAATGCTAGAAGGAAGAAAGGAAGAGGAGAAATAATATGAAGGAAGGAAGGAAAGAAAGAAGGAAGAGGAGGACGAAGAGAGGGAGAGAAAAAAACAAAGGCTGGGAGGGATGAAGGAGGGAAGGAGAGAAAAAGAGGTAAGAAGAGGGAAGGCGGAAGAAAAGGAAGGAGACTGAGATGGAGAGAGAGAGAGAGAGAGAGAGAGATAGGAGCGGTAGATGGAGAGGAAGAGAGGATGGAAAGAGGGAGAGAGGGGGAGAGAGACAGAGGAAGGAGGAAGGGAGAGCCACGCCCTTGGTATCAGTGAAGGGGGAGAATAACAACCCCATACCTCCCTTCAGAGACCCCTACACACACACACACACACACACCTCCGTCTAAGATCCTCTGCACGTAGACACACGCGCACATACGGACACATACATACCTCCCTGTCACGGTGTTTTTCTAATATCACGGTAATTTTGATATAAATGGTTAAATATTATTTAAATTGATAATAATATTCAATAATATTGAAGAGCAGAGACAATGGTTGTCTTGCTACATCAAGCGACGATTACTTTACGTTGGCTTAGCACGATTCTCTGAGAACAAGAATTTATAAACTTTCTCAACAGTACACAGCAGAGACTAATTACTCACAATTGCTGAATTACTGTACTGTTAGCCTCTGGAGAAAGTTACATCACCCCTGACAATAAATAATACTAATAATAATAACATCAGGTTCTTGCTGATGCATTAACTCCTGGCACAACGGATTTTAAGTTAATACAACAAGACTGGTCTAAGTACCAGTTATGAATAGTAAATGTTTATGCAAGCTAGAGCTATATGGAAAATAAGCTTAATTATGGAGAAATGAAACAAGATTTTTACTCTACATTAAGCTCAAGAAATAGAACTGTTAAATTTATTAATCACAAAAATAAATTTAACATTACATTTCAAATCAAATCAATGAGACGCACTCTGCTCACTCACACAGAAGCTAAATACTTACGCCTAGGAAAAACACCTTAACTAAGCTCTTAAAACTACAAAATACACAAAAGAAATACCAGTCGATGAATGCTATGTATCACCACTAAGGTGGGAGGACTGGATTAACTGTCTAGTGGAGCTTGGGGTGCTAGCTGACCTCTCCACTTCTGAGCACAGAACCTTTCTCCGCCACAGCAAACACAAGACTGAATTCAAATCGTGGGAAAGAAAGGCGGAGTACTAAGCCGTAACGGTCGGAGTGTTTAAACGCACCCAAAACAATCGCTCATCGGAAGCGCTAATGTCTCACACAGAGACGATCACGTATGACAATGAAAAACTGATTTGACAAAGCTTCCGTCCGAATGAGCGGTTAACTGAACGAAAAACAGTGAGTTTTCCACTAATAGTTCGTGGTGGCTTCTCACAAAATGGAAATGTCGAATTGATTCGTGACATTACGCCCCATGAAAATTAAATCTTTCTTCCTTCAGAAGAAAGATTTCAATATACATACATATAAATCCTAACTCAGTCACACAAGATTCACACTGTGGTGTGTGTGCTATCCTGCTACAGGAGAAAATCGCAGTCGCCAGTGAGTGAAAAAACCTCGTATTTACGTTAATAGAAGCAAGCTTGAGGGAAAAACTCCGTGACGACGGTGAAAATCCTGTACTCAGGTCAAACTGAGCGAAAATTCGCTACATTTACACTGACAACTAATTGTTGTGTAGCGTGGTGTATGTAATACACGGTGTAGGTGTGACAGTTGTAGTGTAACTGTACCTACGTGTAAAATGACATAGTAAATAATATGACGACGACGAAGGCAGAGGAGAAGAGGCGGCAGCGTGCGGCAGACGATCAGCTGGTCCGCACAGCAAAAACTGCTACACCCATTGCTGAACCTGCAAAACCAATTGAGGTGGAGCATCAAAAGTGTCAATGAGACAAAATTTTATTATGTTACAATTACTCTCTCTGCCTAGCAGTCAGTGCTACGACGTACATTCGAGGTCGCCATTAATTATAGCACACGATTATGGTCGGCAAGTTGAGAATCCCTGTGCAAACTCGGGTCTTCCATAGCCTCGAACTGCACACAGGTCCTCAACCTGTGCCTTAACCTACAGTTCTTATATTAATATCGGGAAGCTGAGAATCCTTGTGCAAACTTGGGTCTTCCATAGCCTCAAGTCGCCTCTGCGGAGTTCTCTCTCGAACTTCCCCTTAACCTACAATACTTTTATTAGTACCGGGAAGCTGAGAATCCTTATGCAAACTTGGTCTTCCATAGCCTCAAGTCGCCACTGCGGAGTTCTCTCTCGAACTTCCCCCTTAACCTACAGTACTTTTATTAGTACCGGGAAGCTGAGAATCCTTATGCAAACTTGGGTCTTCCATAGCCTCAAGTCGCCACTGCGGAGTTCTCTCTCGAACTTCCCCCTTAACCTACAGTACTTCTATTAGTACCGGGAAGCTGAGAATCCTTATGCAAACTTGGGTCTTCCATAGCCTCAAGTCGCCTCTCAACTTCCCCTTAACTTACGGTACATATATTAGTACCGGGAAGCTGAGAATCCTTATGCAAACTTGGGTCTTCCATAGCCTCAAGTCGCCTCTCAACTTCCCCCTTAACTTAAGGTACATAATATGCATGTACAGGCCCTGGACATACTGTGTCCTGTGGGGCCAATGGGCGAGACATCAGGTCTGCACCCACTTCACCACTACCCTGTCTCTCAACTGACTCAGAGATTACAGGTGTGGTTATGAATGGCACAGGAAGGGCATGTCCCTGATTAGTGGTGATACTTTGGCACACACTACAGGAACGGACAAAACTATCTATGTCCCGTCCCATCCCTGGCCAGAAAAAGTCAGCTCGGATACGGCCCTGGGTCTTCCTTTTGCCCAGGTGACCTCCTGAGGCTGAACAATGACCCCATTGTAACACTGCTGGGCGGTACTTGGCGGGAACGACAAACTGCAGTCGAACCTCGCCTCGGGTGTTCGTGACTCACGGTAGAGCCGTCCTTGTTTGCGTATGAACTTGGCTCGACCTCCCTGTGAATATTTTATCACTCGACCCTTTTGTTTGTTTCGCACGGCAGCAAGTGTCGGATCAGAATGTTGCTCTTGCACAACAAGTTGACTGCACATCAGATCTTGCGGCGATTCAATGATCACTGGGGTGACACAGTCTAGAGCCTCAGTCATGGCTCGTGTCACCACAGCAGCCGAAGTCTGAGTAGCATCATCGGAGCAACTATCCTTGACTCCATTAATATTGCCTACTATACAGTCAAATAGAGGCTCTGGCATGACAACTGCAAGTGTCGTACCAGTATAAAATGGAGATGCCACCTGGATACATGCCTCAGGGAACAATCTCACTGATCCATCAATAAGATTTGCATGGATCTGTCGACCTGTATACTGCTCAGGCCGAACTAAACTCTGCTTAACAGAGCAACCTGAGGAACCATTGTCTCTCAGGACCTTCACAGGAATGCCTCCCACAAACCCTGGCTGAACAAGGAAGGTACTGTCACCTGTGGGAGGGCCTGTGGAGGAAGCAGCTAGCCACTCATGAGGCTGCTGAACTGATGCGGCGAACATTGTGCCTTGAGGGTTATATTGCGAAGATGGAACATTGGCCATCTGTGGAGGGGGGTTCACTGTCACTGTGGGACTAGTGAACTGTGGGGAAATACCCACACTGGTAGGGACGTGACCACCGTGCTGCTGCTGAGGGATGAAGGCTGCATTCGCTTCCTGCCTCTTTTGAGCTGGTGGTGAAAAACTTTGTCCCAACGGTCGGTTGCGTGGCTGATACTGCTGCTGGATAGGGTACTTGTTATACTTCTTCCACTCAGGTTTCTGAGTGTTTTGCCCCTGGTCCTTCCACTGCGGTTTTGGACCTTGGCCATTATTCTGAGAATGGCCTTGTTGCTGGGGTTCAGTCTGAGACGGCTTCCCAGACTTGGCAGTATCTTTTCTGCTCCAGGTGTTTTGCTTACGAGCTTGATACCCGTATGCAGTAAAGAATGCGTCAGCCTTCTCTGCCATTTGGCTGGCATCTTTCACCTGGCAGATCTTAAGCTGTGCTATGAGCTCAGCAGGCCACGACCTCTCTAGCTGTGTACGCAGCATAAGGTCAATTATCCCCTCACGCGTGGAAGGAGTTTCATCTTTCTCCATCCACTCATTTAAGTAAGCTGTGAGACGATCGAGGAACTGAACAGCTGTCTCCTTGTCTTGGAGAAGAGCTCGCATGAACTGAACTTTGGCGTCGTCTACTGTGAGACCATACGCCTTAATGAGTGCAGCTTTCATCATCTCATATGTGAGATTGTCTCCACGAATTCTGTGGAGAATATCGAGGGCAGGGCCCTCAAATAAACTAAGAAATTGGATCCGCTTAGCTGCCTCATCCAGTTGATACATGTCTGCCATGTCCTCAAAACGAGCTATGTACGGCTCGATTCGCTCGCTTTCCTTGTATGAAGGAAGCTTGATGCGTGGGGTCGCCAGGACATGTGCAGGAAGAACGCTCGTGGAGCTTGGACCAACTGCAGCAGACGTGTCTGAAGCCAAGGAATCTCGCTTGAGCTTCAGCACTTCAAGTTCATGTTTTTCTCGTGCTTCTCGCTCGACACGTTCGTGTTCTCGTTGTTCCCGCTCGTATTCAAGCTCTTTCTCACGCTGCTCTTGTTCATATGCACGCTCTCTTTCACGTTCCTCACGCTGTTCTCGCTCGTATTCGCGCTGAATCCTACGCTCTTCGCGAGCATCTTTCTCACGTTCTTGCTCGTAATTGAACCGTGAGAGAACGTAACTCTGTATTTTCTCTGGGTCTGTGAGACCCATATCTTTGGCTTCCTGTACAAATACAGCGGTAGCCATGGCGCTAATTTATTAAGCAACCCGAAATTGAGCACTGACTGCTTAGCGACGAATACTAATAAACACAAGTAAAGAGTACAGACACAAGCTAGTGGTGACCAGTCTTATCCAGTTAACTGGCAAAGAATAAATCAAAAATGTAAATGACTGGGAAGACTCAATAATAAACACAATGGTAGGGCGACTTCCCAGAAGCGAATAAAATTGTCTGGCGTTACCAAAAATAAACTAGAGTTAAGTATTCTATTGATTATTAAAGCAAAATTCACTTGCTAAATTAAGGGTAAACACCAGTAAGCTTGTGCCTATAAACTTTAATGATAAATACCTAAATATGAATGAGTGAGCACTATCTCGTGAATAGCTTTAGAGCTAGGAGTTAATATCCTGGAATGAGGTCGCCAATTGTCACGGTGTTTTTCTAATATCACGGTAATTTTGATATAAATGGTTAAATATTATTTAAATTGATAATAATATTCAATAATATTGAAGAGCAGAGACAATGGTTGTCTTGCTACATCAAGCGACGATTACTTTACGTTGGCTTAGCACGATTCTCTGAGAACAAGAATTTATAAACTTTCTCAACAGTACACAGCAGAGACTAATTACTCACAATTGCTGAATTACTGTACTGTTAGCCTCTGGAGAAAGTTACATCACCCCTGACAATAAATAATACTAATAATAATAACATCAGGTTCTTGCTGATGCATTAACTCCTGGCACAACGGATTTTAAGTTAATACAACAAGACTGGTCTAAGTACCAGTTATGAATAGTAAATGTTTATGCAAGCTAGGAGCTATATGGAAAATAAGCTTAATTATGGAGAAATGAAACAAGATTTTTACTCTACATTAAGCTCAAGAAATAGAACTGTTAAATTTATTAATCACAAAAATAAATTTAACATTACATTTCAAATCAAATCAATGAGACGCACTCGCTCACTCACACAGAAGCTAAATACTTACGCCTAGGAAAAACACCTTAACTAAGCTCTTAAAACTACAAAATACACAAAAGAAATACCAGTCGATGAATGCTATGTATCACCACTAAGGTGGGAGGACTGGATTAACTGTCTAGTGGAGCTTGGGGTGCTAGCTGACCTCTCCACTTCTGAGCACAGAACCTTTCTCCGCCACAGCAAACACAAGACTGAATTCAAATCGTGGGAAAGAAAGGCGGAGTACTAAGCCGTAACGGTCGAGTAAGCGAAACGCACCCAAAACAATCGCTCATCGGAAGCGCTAATGTCTCACACAGAGACGATCACGTATGACAATGAAAAACTGATTTGACAAAGCTTCCGTCCGAATGAGCGGTTAACTGAACGAAAAACAGTGAGTTTTCCACTAATAGTTCGTGGCTTCTCACAAAATGGAAATGTCGCGAATTGATTCGTGACACTCCCTTCTTCTTCTTCATTCTTTCTCATATACTCCTTATCCCTATCCTTCTGCTCCTCCTTCTCTTCTTTTCCTCCTCCTCTTCCTCGTCTTCTTCTTCTTCTTCTTCTTCTTCCTCCTCCTCCTCCTCCTCCACTCCCATTCACCCTCTCTCATTCACCACTCGACCTTGCTCCTTCATCTCGTTCTTGGGCCACCCCTTCTTCTCCATCATCATCAGCATCACCACCTCCACCACCACCATCTACTTCATCATCACCATCACCATCATCATCATCATCACCATCATCATCATCATCATCACTATCATCATCATCATCATCTTCCCACTCTCATGCTCTACCCCACTCGATCTCTCGCTCTCCATTCGCTCCATTTCACTCAACCATTTCAAACATATGTAGCACATTATACTTGTACCGAGTGTTAAGATGGTTAATGTGAAGATGAACACACACACACACACACACACACACACACACACACACATACTGCAATACCACACTTTGCCACAAAACACACTCCATTACTACATACAACCATACATCTGCCACACCTCAAACCGCCACACCACACACTGCCAAATCAGAATAAACCACAACACACTCTCCCACACCACACAGTACCACAACACACAGTACCACAACACATACCGCTACACCACACCTCACACTGCCACACTTCCGTCTCTACTGCACCGAGGATTATTTAACACTCTGTATATTTCACGATTGAAAGGGACCAAAAGGATAAACCTGAAGGAGATGAAATACATGGTCAGTTTACAATTAGAGATTATCAGAAACCTTGGATAGATATGAAAACATTTGCATATTATTTTCCTCTCTCTTCTTTTTCTTCTGCTTCTACTTCATCGTCATCATCTTCTTCGTCTTCGTCTTCTTCTTCTCTTCCTCCTCCTCCTCTTCCTCTCTTCTTTTTCTCTTATTCTTTTCTCTCGGTATTTTCTTTTCGTATTTCCTTTGTTATATTTCTTTCTTTTTCTTCTCCATTCCAATCTCCTGTTATGTCCCTTCCCCCTTAAGTTTGATGATTTTCTCAGCCACAGCTACAACAACCACACAACCAGGACTACAACCAATACTGCAACCATCCCACAACCACCACAACATCCACTACCATCACAACTACCATTCCTATAACAACCATTACAGCTACCTTCACAACTACCCCACAGTCCCACACCAATCCCTACAACCAGTACCACAGCCACCACCACAGCTACCCTCCACCACCACCACCATAACAACCACCCCTACACTCTCTACCACCAACAACCATCCCCACAACCACCACAACAACAATCCACTCCACCACCACAAGCACCCAACATTCATTACCACAACCACCACTACGACCATTACCACAACCACCCCTACAATCACCACCACAATCCACCCCACCACCACCAACCCCACACCCACAACCACCACCACCGCCATTTTTAACATTCTCCGTATCACAATTCTTCGCATATTTCTTCCTCTCACACTAGCGCCTAAGATGCTGCGAGTTGTTCCTTCAAGAATTAAAGATCTGGAGGGCTAAGAAGGCCGGACCACGCCTTGGGGTACCACTAATTCACTTATTAAATGACTGGCTGAGTGATTGAGTATGACTGACTTAAGTTTGACCGCTTTCATCCTAAAATTGAGTGAGTGAGTGAGTGAGTAAGTGAGTAAGCGAGTGAGTGAGTGAGTGAGTGAGTGAGTGAGTGAGTGAGGAGTGACTGACTGACTGACTGAAGGACACTCACTCACACAGTCACTTATTATACTCCTTCACTGCGATGACATCTTTTTCAATTTTTCTTTTCCCCAGACGGTTTTCTTAAGCTTTGCAGGGACTGGATTTAGCCTTCACAACCCATTCAGGACGAGAAGCAAAATCGTCTGGCGGCAGCATGAGATGTAAAATGACGTCCTCGGGCTGAAGTGGTTAATGATGACTGGCTGAGTGGTAAAGTGACTGACTGGGTTTATGTGGGTGACTGTAGCATTTGACTGAATTACTCTTTAGTACATTGACGTATACCTCCATCCCTCCCTCCTCATCACTGCTCTACCCATTCTTCCTTCCATTCTGTCATCTTCCCCATAATTTCTTCTCCCAATCTTCACCCTGTCCTTCCCTCACCCCTCCCCATCATTATTTTCCATATATTCCTATTCTCCTACCCCCTCCTTCACCTCCTCCCCACCCATGTTCTCAATCTTTTTCCCTCTCGTCTCCTCCTCACAATTTTATCTCTCCCATTCCTCCCCTTCTCCCTTCTCCCCATCCCTCTCCCCTCCCCTCGCACCTTTTACTTTCCCTGTCTTCATCCTTTACTCCGCCCGTCCTCTTCCTCCCCCCTTCTCCTTCCCCTCCCCAACTCCCCTTCCCCCTTCTTTCCTATTAATTTTCCCTTCTTTTCCCCATCCATACCCTCTCCCCTTCCGTACCCCAGTTCCTCCTCCCTTCCCGCTTCTCTCCGACTAACCCTCTCCTCCCCTCACCCCACACTCTCTCCCCTTCCGCATTCCACATCCTTTTCCCATACCTCTCCCCAACCCCATTCTCTCCCATCTTTTCTCCGACTCCCCCACCCCACATCATTTATTCTGCTCCCCCTCCCCCCAGTGAGGTGGGGTTGTGCGACCATCACCCCCAACCCCATCTTCTCCCATCTCTCCTCCCCTCCTCTCCTCCTTCACATCACCTATTCTCCCCCCTTCCCATCCTCCCCTTCCCCCCAATGATGAGGGGTTGTGCGACCATCACCGGGTAATTATGTCTGCTAATCACGCTCATTACAGCCTGAGTGATCCCGCCCTCCAGCCCCCTCTAATTACTAACCCACACTCAAATTACCACAACCACCTTTTGCAATTTTTTTTCCCCTCTTTGTGTATGTTCGACTTTTCCACGTCGAAATGGGGGAGGGCAATGGCGAAAAATTAATGTATATCCTTCCAGCCACTCAAATTATAGGCATTTTTCTCGCTCCTTTCTCTCGTTCAGGGTTAGGGTGGGGTGAATATGCCAAACTCTTCTAAAAAAAAAAAAAAATAGGGACTACTATTCATATCGCCTACGTATGAAATGTAGACTATTATAACGGTGTATTTATTTGTGGGATGGAGTGGAGAGGTATATACGAGAAGGGTGTGTGAGTTGGGGGAAGGGCGGCGTAATGGCAGGGGACAGGGCGACATGGAGGCGATTTGTTTGTGGCCACCCCTTACGGGATTAAGGCGTCTGGCTGTAGACTGATATATATCTGTATGTTGTGGACAGCCTGCGAAACAGTCTGCGATGAATATGGTCAGTTTAGTCTGGATATCAGCAAATCGTCTGGAGGAAAAAAAAATCGTCTGGAGATAAAATCAGCGCCTCGTTTGGCGATAAAAAAAAATCGTCTGGATAGAAAAAAAATCGTCCGGATAAAAAAAAATCGTCTGGAGACAAAAAAAATCGCCAGGATAATAATCGTCTGGAGATAAAAATCGTCTGGATAACAAATCGTATGGAGATGGGAAACAGCAAAAAATCGCCTGGAAATAGCAAAAAAATCGTCTGGATAGCAAAAAAAATCCCCTAAAGATAGCAAAAAATCGTCTAGATAGCCAAAAACCGTCTGGAGATATTAAAAAAAATCATCAAATGGAGCGTATAAATGAAAGCAGGACCCGAGTTCGAAAAATCCATCCAAATTCGAAAAAGAAAAAGAAAAAAAACAGCCCGATGGTACTGAATATATAAAAAAAAAAAATCGTCATCGTATTGAAAGGGCGAAAATTCCCATCTGCTCTAATTACAATATACTTTTTTTACGCATAGTTCTGGCGTCATTAAGCTTTTTTGTTTTTATTCTTTATTTATTTATTTTTTTGGTTTCTTCTTCCTCTCTTCTTACCGTCTTTGTGTCATGTAATTTTCTCTCTCTCTCCTTTTTCTCCTCTTTGTCTCTTTCGCTCATTATAGCCATTTTCCCTCTCACCCTCTACTTCAGGGGTATTATCTCTCTCTCTCTCTCTCTCTCTCTCTCTCTCTCTCTCTCTCTCTCTCTCCGTTGATTCTTTCTGATTTATGACTCCGTTGAATTCTTTGTCCTCTATGACTATCCATCTATCTGTCTGTCACTCTCCCCATTCCCCCTCTCCCCCTCTCTTTCTCTCTCTCTCTGCAATATCTGTCCATCAGTAACTCCTCTCTCTCATTCTCTCTCCTTCTCTCTCTCTCTCTCTCACCTTCATCACATCCCCTCTTCGTTGTTAAAATTTTTCTGTTTTTTCTGACGTTCTCCTTGTGTTTATTCACCTTCTCTCTCTCTCTCTCTCTCTCTCTCTCTCTCTCTCTCTCTCATTCTGCATTCTTTATTTCTTTCCCTTTATCCGTCATTCGTTTCTGTTTATTCCTTTATATTTTTCTTACGTTCTTGTTTATTAGTATTCTTTCTTCTATTTGATGTGTCTCCGTGTGTGTGTGTGTGTGTGTGTGTGTGTGTGTGTGTGTGTGTGTGTGTGTGTGTGTGTGTGTGTGTGTGTGTGTGTGTGTGTGTGTGTGTGTGTCTGTCTGTCTGTCTGTCTCTCTGTCTGTCTGTCTCTCTCTCTCTCTCTCTCTCTCTCTCTCTATCAGTTTGTCGGAACGGATGAGAGCAGAAGAAGGGAAATGAGGAGGAAAGGAAAGAAGGGATAATGGGAAAGGGAAGGAGAAATGGAAGGGAATAGGGAGAGAGAGAGAGAGAGAGGGAGGAAAGAGGGAGGAGAAGAGAGAAAAAGAGAGAGAGAGAGAGGGAGAGATTTAAAGGAGAGGGATATTAATTGAGTGTATTTTTTTAGGCAGACAATGGGAGAGGATGGAGGAGAAAAGTGAGAGAATATTAAAGGGTTGGGTAGAAAATATGAGAGAGAGAGAGAGAGAGAGAGAGAAACACAGAAAGGGAGGAGGGGGAGGAAATACAGGAGGGAGGAGGATTAGTGGAGCAAGAATGGGGAGGGAAGGGGAGGGGAGGGGGGGAGGGGGAAGGAAAGAGTCCGGGGATGGATGAAGGGGGAGGTTAGGAGGGGGAAGGGGAGATAATGTGGGGGGGAGGGAGATAAGTAGGGAAGGGGGAGGTAGGTGGAACTATGGAGAGGGGGAAAGGGAAGTTAGACGGGGAGACAGACGAGGAAAGAGGGAGGGGAGGAAACAAGGGGAGAGAGGGGAGCTAAGGTGAGGAGGGGAAAGCAGAGGAGGGGAGGGGAGAGGTGGAGAGGAATAGGAAGGGCAAGGGAGGGAAAGTTTGGGGAGAGAAAAAAGGGATGGGATGGGAGGGGGAGGGGGAGGGGAGAAGAGGAGAAAAGAGGGGAGGGGAGGGAAGAGGAGAAATAAAAGGAAGGGCTGAGGAGAGGCAGGAGGGGAGTAAGTGGAGGGGAGAGGAGAGACTGAGGGGAGGCTTGAGTGGGATAGAGGGGAGAGAGAGAGAGAGAGAGAGAGAGAGAGAGAGAGAGAAGGTAAAAGAGCGTGAGGAATGTGGAAAGAAAGAGACAGATGGAAAGGAAATAATCAAAGGAGAAGGAGGGGGAGGTAGGGAAGAGACAAGGAGGAAAAAGGGAGAGAATGGAGGGAGGGAGGGAGGGGAGAGAAGGGAGGGGGAGTGGTACCGTATGAATGGAGGGAAAGATGGAAGAGGAGAGAAAGGAAAAAAAAAAACAGGGGTAAAAATGGTGGCAGGGAGGGAGAAAGGAAAGGAAGAAAAAATCGGAGGGAGGAAGGGAGGCAGAGGAGGGAGGAAAGGACAAAAAATAAAGAGCAGATGGAGAGAGGGAGGGAAAAAATACAGGAGAGAGAGAGAGAGAGAGAGGGGAGGTGTAGGGAGAGAGGGAAGGGAAAAGAAAAAGTCGAGGTGAGGGGAGGGGAAGGGAGAGGAGGGAAGGGAAGGGAAGGGAAGGGAAGGGAAGGGAAGAGAAGAGAAGAGAAGGGAAGGGACGGGAGGGGAGGGAGGGGAGGGGAGGAGGAGGGGAGGGGAGGGAGGGGAGGGAGGGAGAGGAGGGGAAAACACACACACACACACACACACACACACACACACACACACACACACACCACTACCAAAACGAGGGGATCTTGAGCCTGACTTTGCTTCTGTTCAACTTTCCGCGAATGGATAACTTTGGAGGCCTTGGGTTTCTTCTATACTGCAAAACAAAAAGCAAAAAAAAACAAAGCAAAGAGAAATCCAAAACTCCACTCCAATCTGCCAAAAAAAAAAAAAACGAGAAGGACCATCATGAAAAAAAAGAAAGAAAAAAGAAAATGAGAAAGAAAAAACAGAAAAAAGGAAAAATACTTATTGATTTTTTTTTTATACATAGGATGAACGAAAAAATGACATATTCTATCCTGTAATAATCCGCAGGGGAAGGTACCATTAAGAGAATTATGAAAATCTGTCAAAAGGAGAGTCAACTCAGAATATTGCATTACTGAGCCGTGTACATGCTAAGCCGGGGATCAAAGGGACGGATACTGCTTCACCCAGTGTTAAAAAGGGTGCATAGGGAGGGAGGTATATGGGGAAGTGTATAGGGAGGGAGGTATATGGGGAAGTGCATAGGGAGGGAGGTATATGGGGCAGTGCATAGGGAGGGAGGTATATGGGGCAGTGCATAGGGAGGGAGGTATATGGGGCAGTGCATAGGGAGGGAGGTATATGAGGAAGTGCATAGGGAGGGAGGTATATGGGGCAGTGCATAGGGAGGGAGGTATATGGGGCAGTGCATAGGGAGGGAGGTATATGGGGCAGTGCATAGGGAGGGAGGTATATGGGGCAGTGCATAGGGAGGGAGGTATATGGGGAAGTGCATAGGGAGGGAGGTATATGAAGAAGTGCATAGGGAGGGAGGTGCATAGGGGAGGGAGCTGCATGGGGCGAGAGAGATATAGGGAGGAACTGCATAGGGCGGGAGGTCCATTAGAAGGGAAATGCATAGGGAGAGAGGTGCATAGGGAGGAAAGTTCATAGAGAGGGAGGTGCAAAGGGAGGGAGGTGCAGTGGCTCGATGGACAGCTTGTTTTTCTCGTCATGTTTGTGCTCAAATTTATGATTCGAAGTATCGTTGTCTACCTAGCAGTATTTATCAGTTTACCAGCAGCACACCCACGCCCACACCAGCATACTGAGCCGTCTCCACAACACGCAAGATAAAGCCGGATGATGAAGCGCTATTTACGAACCGCCCCGTAAACTGTGTGGCAGTAGTATGTCCTTCCATATGCTTGCTATTCTAACGACTCCATATACCACACATTAACACACACAAATACAGCCATCAAAGGAATTCCACTTTTACATGTCACTCATCCATGTATTATTTTCAAAACTTCCAGGGGTCATTTTCCTTTCTTTTGTATTTTTCTTTTTTCCGTTCCTTTTTTTTTTTTTACTCAAGCATTTTCAATATGGTTAGCTTCACTGAGGAGGTGCAGGACTCACTAAGGCTTCCATGGTAACTGCTCTAATAATGGTTCTATTTATGGTTCTCGCAGTTTACGGTATTATTTCCAAGGGTGATGATGGAAGTGGGAGAGGAGTGAAGGCTGCGTTGGCTGGCATCTTAACCCTCCCTGTCCCATGATGTATTTTCCCTGTTATTCTTCTGATGACTCAAGATTTTACTCAGATGAAGAAAGTCGTGGTGATGAGGCAAGTGTAGGCGGTAACACCACCATCACAAAAATCCAAAACCACACAGATTCTTTCCGATAATAATAATAATAATAATAATAATAATAATAATAATAATAATAAAAATATGGGACTGAAAAGGCTACAAAAAAAAACAAAAAAAAGCAAGGCCCATGGAAGGAGCCTTATATCCGTTTTTTAATACGGTGCTCCGAATCGAACCCGGTACCTGCATGTGGGTGTACAGGGGAATTGGAGGGAGGTAAAATTAGGAGCGACAGGGCAGGGGAAGGGTAGGAGGGAGGAAGGGGAGGGGAAGGGAAGGAAGGAGGAAGGGGAGGGGAAGGGAAGGAAGGAGGAAGGGGAGGGGAAGGGAAGGAAGGAGGAGGGGGAGGGGAAGGGAAGGAAAGAGGAACGGGAGGGGAAGGGAAGGAAGGAGGAAGGGGAGGGGAAGGGAAGGAAGGAGGAAGGGGAGGGGAAGGGAAGGAAGGAGGAAGGGGAGGGGAAGGGAAGGAAGGAGGAAGGGGAGGGGAAGGGAAGGAAGGAGGAGGGGTAGGGGAATGGATATGGAAGGGAGGCGAGGGAAGAGGAAAAAAGAGGAGGGGGGTTAGGACAGAGGGAGGAGGGAAAAAGCAGATAATAGAAGGGTTAGGGGAAAGGGAAGCGCATTAAAGAGGCCTATGAGTGGTGTGGTAAGGAAGGAAAGGGATGAGTGAGGGTAAAGGGAAGAGGGAGATGCAACAGCACCCAGAAAGGAGACAAGTAAGAGGAGAGACAGAGCTAGAAGGGAGGGGAGAGGAGGGAGAGGAAGAGAAAAGAGAGAAGAAAAGAGAGTAGAGGAAGAGAGGCCACAGTTCACGGAGAGGACGGGAGGGAAGGAGGGGGGACTGGGGAACGGGATGTTATTGAGTAACCCCAGTCCGTCTGGCTGAGCAGACCCATCAACCACAGGCGAGCAACCGCCCCTGCCAGGGCAGTCCGGCGCAATGAACCGATATTCCCTTGCGGCCTACAGCGGCTCGCCACGGTAAGGCGCGGAGAAGAGTGTGTAGGTTTGGTTCCCGGATGGGCGCCGCATTTGCATCTCTCAACCCAGTTAACGGGGGAACTATAGTGCGCCCCACATCACCCCGTAATTTGGTAATATGGTTACCACCCAGCATTGTAAACGGTTGCTTGTGTTACAGGAAACCATTAAACATGTCACTCAGTATAAAGCCACCTAAAATGGAAAGAAGTCATAAAAAGGGACAGAAAAGATGGATGAAATAGGAAGAGTAGAAGGCAAACAAAAAGAATGAGAAAGGTGAAGGAAGAAGTAGGCATAACTACACCAAGTGAGTGGATGGTGGTTGCCACCAACAATCACTTTGGGGTACAGAAAATGAAGGGCAGAAGGAGAGAGAAGGCAAGAGAGGGTAAGAAAAGGCAACGAAAGGAAAGAAAAATGAAAGACACAAGATGTAAGTAGGGAAGGGTAGGAGGGGAGTGAATGGGAAAAAAAGGGGAGGAAATAAGGGGGAGAGGAGGAGAGGTCATAACACCCAGAGAGGAGAGAGGGAGAGGAGTGAGAGGAGAGAGAGGGAGGGGGGTAGGGGAAGGAGAGAGGGGGGAGTAAGGGGGGGCTAACAAGGACCTAGTTCTCTCGCTTCACTAACGACCCCCCCTCCCCGCAATTTTACTACACTCTTGTTCACGCCTCAGTGGCCAACCCTCTTTATTGAACCACACCCCCCCTCACCCCTGCCTACCCCCCTCACCCCTCACCCCTGCCTATCCCCCTCACCCCTCACCCCTGCCTACCCCCTTCACCCCTCACCCCTGCCTGCCCCCTTCACCCCTCACCCCGGACACTCCAGTTTCCCCTCACCCTTCACCATAACCCTCACCCCGGTAACTCCATGCTCCTCCCTCACCCTCCCCCATCCCCTCATGTCTGTCTGTCTGTCTGTCTCTCTCTGTCTGTCTCTCTCTCTCTCTCTCTCTCTCTCTCTCTCTCTCTCACCCGTATGTTCCCTCCCTCTCACCCCACTCCATCTGGGCACCCCATCATTTTCACCCCTTCTTCCCTCTCCTTACAACCCTTCACCCCACTCATACCATCCTTGTTCCCTCTCATTCTCACCCCACTCCTTGCGCCCTTCACCCCTTTGTCTCCCTACTCTCCCTCTACCATCCTCCCTTCTGTTAACCCTTCATCTTTCACCCTCACCCCCACACACCCCCACTCCTCCCCCCCCATCCCCCACACCCTCACATATCTTCACTCCCACATTTTCCTTCCCTCACTCTCCCCTCCATATACCTCTCCCCTTTCCCCTCCCCTTACCCCCATCCCTCTTCCTCTCCTCCATCCTGTCTTCCACACACGTCTTCCCGTCTCTTCTTCACCCTCATCCTCTCCCTGACCCTTATACTTTACTCCCCTCATCCCCTGCCATCCTCACCCTTCACCCCAACACCCTCACGTTCACCCTTCTTCACCCTGACTCGCCCTTCACCCTCTCTTCCATACACCTCTACCCATTCGCCTTCTCTTACCCTCACCCTTTCTCTCTATCTCACCCTCACCCCACTCCCTATCTCTCACTCCTCTCCCCTCACCCCTCTCTCTCACGCTCACCCCACTCTCTCATCCTTCATTCCTCTCCCTCACCCTTCCCCTCACCCCTTCTCTCTCTTCCCCACCCCACCATACACCACTCACTCTCATCCCTCTCACTTTAAGCCTTTACCACTCGAGCTGTGAGTCTTTCTCTACTTCAGCCTCACTCTCTTTACCTTGCTTTACTCTCTCTCTCTCTCTCTCTCTCTCTCTCTCTCTCCATCTATCTATCTATCTATACAAAATTTTCAGTGCGTACATGTCTCTGTATATCAAATTCTCTCTCTCTCTCTCTCTCTCTCTCTCTCTCTCTCTCTCCATCTATCTATCTATCTATACAAAATTTTCAGTGCGTACATGTCTCTGTATATCAAATTCTCTCTCTCTCTCTCCATCTATCTATCTATCTATACAAAATTTTCAGTGCGTACGTCTCTGTATATCAACTTCTCTCTCTCTCTCTCTCTCTCTCTCTCTCTCTCTCCATCTATCTACCCACTTATCTATCAACCAGGATACAGAATCACAAAAATAAAAAATGGTAAATAAATATCCCGGCCGTATGGAGGAAAAAAAAAAAACGCAGCCAAAAAAACTCTGAAAAAAATTAGGACACATCAAAAGGGTGTAATTACCGCCTGAAAAATACCGGAAATAAACACACCTTTTAAATTACTCTCTCTCTCTCTCTCTCTTTCCTTGCAGTTTCACAATTCGCTTTTTCAGATTCTCTCTCTCTCTCTCTCTCTCTCTCTCTCTCTTTCCTTGCAGTTTCACAATTCGCTTTTTCAGATTCTCTCTCTCTCTCTCTCTCTCTCTCTCTCTCTCTCACCTTTACTCCTTTCTCCCCTTCTCATTTTTACTTCACCTACCTTTGTTAACGCCATCATTGTCATCCTTGTTTGTTTTTCTTCCCTCTCTTTAATTCTCTCTCTCTCTCTCTCTCTCTTTCTATTCAGTTCTTTATTATTCCCTTTAGCCTGTTAAGCAATTTGTCTTCTATTTGTCCAATTTCACTTATTTTCTTTTTGCTTTCTTTTTTCTCTCTTTTTTCCCCTCATTGTCTTTCTTTCTGTCTTTCACTCTTTCATTTATTCATTAATTCTTCCTCTCTTCATTTTATTCCTTCCTTCCTGTGTGTCTCTCTCTCTCTCTCTCTCTCTCTCCACGCAACATATCTTTTTCGTTTTCTCCTTCGGCTTTCCTCCTTTTCCCAAAATATTTCGTCTCCCCTCTAATGCGTTCTCTCGTATCCTCCTCCTCCTCCTCTTTTCCGCTCCAATCTTATTTTCGCATTTCACCTCTCTCTCTCTCTCTCTCTCTCTCTCTCTCTCTCTCTCTAAAATTGTTCTCCCTCCTTCTTCCTTCCATTTTCACATTTCGCCTTTTCAAATCTCTCTCTCTCTCTCTCTCTCACTCTCTCTCTCTCTCACACACACACACACACACACACACACACACACACACACACCAAATTTGTTCTTCTCTTTCCTTACAATTTACACTTCGCTTTTTCATCTCTCTTTTCTCTCTCTCTCTCTCTCTCTCTCTCTCTCTCTCTCTCTCTCTCACACCTCATCCAAATCACCAATTAGCGTCACCCCATCTCTTCCTCGCCAGTAAGTCAAATCTGGCAAACTGACTCCTTAGATTTTTTCAGGCTCAAGTGAATTTCTTATATTTTTTATCTTTCTCTTTTTCTTTTTTTCTTTTTTTTTTTTCACTCTTCCTAATTTCAGTAAGAGCAGACTCAGAGTGTGATTAATTTTTCCAGCGCTTGTCTTGCACCTGTCGAAATATTAGATTTAAGAAAAGGTCTTGAGATTGAGTTTTTTTAGCGCTACTTCTCGGCTTTTTTTTTTTACAACTCATAGTATTAGTAAAAGAAAATATATATATATCTTGATGGAGAGTAATTCAATATATTAGAATTTTAAGTCTCTCTAATATCAGTAAATTAAAAAATGATATTATTCTGATTTTTCGTTTTTATTACAACTGTCTTTTAAAATTTATATGCGGATAAGGTCATGGGATTTTTTTTTAGCTTATCTCCAGACGATTTTATTCAGCTTGAGATAGTGAAGGGAATGGATACAGCCTTCCTTAACCCCTTCAATGTGACAGGCTGGCTATATATACTTAATACACAGACAGACAGACAGACAGACAGACACACACACACACACACACACACACACACACACACACACACACACACACACACAGCACCTTCTTTTATGTAACTCAGTGTTGCCTTATAAAGTATGTTTCTTCATCTGTTAAGAAAATATGCACACACACACACACACACACACAAAAGCTAGTGCAATCTCTATACATATAATTCAGGCTATATTCTTCCCTTCTATATAACTTATTACAGTATCCCTATATAACTTAAAGGTGCTTATATCAACATGTAAACTATTACCCATACACACGTCCCATACATACACATAACCATACACACATAGCCTACACATTCATAAACGCACACGAATTCATAAACACACGTACACCTTCATAAACACACATATACATTCACACACACATAAAATTCATAAATACACATACACATTCACTTACACACACACACACACACACACACACACACACACACACACACACACAGCACTCTTTTCTGTAATTCTAGGCCTCATCCCTCCCTCTAACCCAGCGCTGCCTATATACTCCTTGGCGAGTCAACAAAATAAGCTTTTAGTCTTCAGGGAATGGAAATATAAGAATTTCTGTGTTACCCTCTTTGCTAACCCCTCTCCCACCCCCTCCTCTCTCTCTCTCTCTCTCTCAATCCCCAATCCATCTCCCTATGTCTCCCCCTCCCCTTTTCTTTCTTCTTCCTTTCTCATCCTTACCCTTCCTCCTCTTGCCTTTCCTTTCCTTCCCTCCCCCTCCCTCTCTCTCTGTATCTCCCATTCCTCCTTATTCCCCCATATATGTTTTTCTCCCTCCCCTACCTCTCTCCAACCCCACCCTTCTCCCCCTGTTTGCCTCTCCCTTTCCCTCTCTCCCAACCTGCGTCCCTCCTGCCCTCCCCATCCCTTCCTACTTCCATGTATTTTTCTCCCCATCTCCCATCCCCCGCCCTCCTCCCCTATACGTTTCTCTCCACCCCTCCCCTTTCCCTCCCTCGTTTTTTCTCATGTTTCTTTCTCCTTCCCAACCCTCCTCCTCCCCTCCCCATCCTCTCCATTTTTCCATTAACGTTTCTTTCTCCTCCTTATCCCCCCCCCTCTCTCCTCACCATCCCAGTCCCCCTTACTCTTATGTACGTTTCTGTCTCCCCTCCACCCTTCCCCCTCCCCACCTTTCCCCTCCCCTCCCCCTACCCATTTCCTCCCCTCCCCTCCAATCCCCGCCTTGGCTTACTATATTAACTCATATTTTCCTGGCTCAATTTAATAAGGTGATTTTCTGAGTGTAGTGTGGGGGAGGGGAGGGGAGGGGAGGGAGGAAAGGGGTGGGTGGAAGAGGATATCGGAAAGAGAGGAAAATGGAAAGGATGGGGAGAAAAATTAAAAGGGTGGGAGGGAGGAAAGAAAGAAAGCAGGAATGAGAGAGGGAAAACGAAAGAGGGATGAAAAGATAAGAGAGAGGCAGGAAAAAAGACATACGAAAAACAGGAAATTATATAGGAGCAAGAAAATCAGAAAAAAAAAAAAAGAAGAAATAGGAAATACAGATGATGATATGCGAAAAAACAGCAAAAAAAAATATAGAAAGGAAGTGAAAAATGAGAAGTGAATGCAAAAAAAAAAAAAAAAAAAAAAAAAAAAAAAGGATGATGGGAAGAAGCCTATGGAACGATGGGTGTATAAGGAAGGAGGAAGAAGCAGTGGAGGAGAGAGGAGAGAAAGCGTGAAGGAAGGGAGAGAAAGCGTGGAGGAAGGGAGTGGGAAAGTGAAGGAGAAGGGAGGGTAAAAGTAGAAGAATGGATTGAAAGCGTGGAGGAAAGATGAGAAGGCGTGGAGGAAGGGAGAGAAAGCGTGAAGGAAGGGAGAGAAAGCGTGGAGGAAGGGAAAGAAAGAGAAAAGAAGGGGTGAAAAGTGTGAAAAAGAGTGAAGGAGGGGAGAGAGAGAATGAAGATGGGGGGGTGTAGAGTGAAGGAGAGTCAGAGTGAAGGTTGGAAGAGAAAGAGCGATGGAAAGGAGAGAAAAGTAGAGAGAACGGGAGAGAGAGAAAGAGAGCAAAGGGGAGGAGAGAAAAGTAAAGAGGAAGGAAGAAAGAAAGAGAGGAAAGGGAAGGAGAGAAAAGTAGAGAGGAAGGGAGAGAGAGAGAGAGAGATAGAAAGAGAGCAAAAGGAAGGAGAGAAAAGTAGAGGGGAAGGGAGAGAGAGAAAGCGAGCACAGGGGAGGAGAGAAAATAGAGAGGAAGAGAGAGAGAGAGAGAGAGAGAGAGAGAGAGAGAGAGAGAAAGAAAGAGAGAGAGAGAGAGAGAGCAAAGAGGAGGAGAGAAAAGTAAAGAGGAAGGGAGAGACAGAGTGGAGGAGGAGGGAAGAGAAAATGTGGAGGAGGAAAGGATGGCAAACTGGAGGAGAGGAAGAGAGGGAGAGGAGTACAGCGAGAAGTACTGAGTGAGAGAAAATGGGAAATTGGGTGTGTACATTAATTTGAGGATAAGTGAGAGAGAGAGAGAGAGAGAGAGAGAGAGAGAGAGAGAGAGAGAGAGAGAGAGCAGAGGCAGGTAATGGAAGGTGAAGGTTGAGGAGAAACCCAATTTCTAAATATGATTTCTGTTTTCTTGGAAGCATGGATGGACTAGGAGGTGAGGAATGTGAGTGGGGATGACGAGAGAGTGAGTGGGGGAGGGAGGGGGGCAAAGGAGAGGGAGTGAGAGGGGAGGAGAGGGCATCAGAGGGGAGAGGGGAAGGCGGGTAAGTGAGAGGAGCTGAATGACTGGGATATATGGAGAGGGGAATGAGAGGGAACGGCCGGGAGAGTGAGAGGTATAGAATGAGTGGGATATGAACAGAATGATGAGTGGGGAATGACGGGAGTGGGATGAGTGGGGATGAGTAAGGAAGGCAGATTGAGTAAGAAACTGAGAATAACTGTCACCGAAATCTATGAGGATGTTAAAGCACTCAAAAAATTAGATTCTCAGTCGACGTTTTGAGACAGAGAGAGAGAGAGAGAGAGAGAGAGAATGAAACTGGAGGCAAGACAGTAAGACTATGAAAATAAGAGAAAACGAGAAGGCTGGAAAGAGTGAAAGTGCATGAGAGAGAGAGAGAGAGAGAGAGAGAGAGAGAGAGAGAGAGAGAGAGAGAGAGAGAGAGAGAGGAACATAAGGAGAATAAGCGGGGGATGGGGGAGGAACAAGAGAGAAATGAGAGGGGGATGAGAGGGGAAAATGAGGTGAAAGTGAGGGGTGTGGGATGAATGTGATGTGAAAAAACAGAAATGAGAAAGAACGAAATCAAATGCCAGGGAAAGTGATAGAATGGGAGGCAGAATGAGAGGGGAATGAAAGAGGAATGAGAGGGGAGAAAGAGGAGAATTCGAGAGGGAGATGAGAGGGGAATAAGAGAGGAATGAGGGGATTAAGAGAGGAATGAGAGAGGATTAAAAGAGGAGAATGAGAGAGGAATAAGAGGGGAATAAGAGAGGAATAAGAGGGGAATAGGAGAGGAATGAGAGGAATAAGAGAGGAATGAGAGGGGAATAAGAGAGGAATGAGAGGGGAATAAGAGAGGAATGAGAGGGGAATAAGAGAGGAGGGAGAGGAATGAGAGGAATAAGAAAGGAATGAAAGGAGAATAAGAGAGGACTGAGAGAGGACTAAGACAGAAATGAGAGGGGAATATGAGGAATGAGAGGGGAAATAAGGTAAAAATGAGGGGTGAGGGATGAGTGTGGGGGAGTGGGTGTGGGTGATGATTGAGTGGGGTGGCAGGATATATGAGGGACGCCCCTTCAGTCAGCACTAATGTGGACACAGATGAATGGTGAGCCGGAGGGGTGACCAGTGACTAGGAGTGGTGAGTGGTGTGGTGAGGATGAGTGGTGAGGATGAGTGGTGAAAAGTGAATGGTAAGTGACTAGGAGTGGTGAGGGTGTGATGAGTGGTGGGGATGAGTGGTGAGGAAGGGTGAGTGGTGAGAGGTGAGTGGTGAGGATGAGTGGTGAGAGGTGAGTGGTGAGGAGGGGTGAGTGGTGAGGGTGAGTGGTGAGGATAAGTGGTGAGAGGTGAGAGGTGAGTGGTAAGGATAAGTGGTGAGGAGGGGTTAGCGGTAAGGATAAGTGGTGAGGAGGGGTTAGCGGTAAGGATAAGTGGTGAGGAGGGATGGTGAAGGTGAGTGGTGAGGACGAACAATGGGTGGTGACAAGTAAAAGGAGCGACAATGATAAAAGATAAATTAAGATAAAAGATAAAGATAATGGAAGGAGGAAAGAAATTAGTGTTCCCCAGTAAGCGATCTGCCCAACCGTAATGAGGACCCCCCCCCCCAAAAAAAAAAAAAAAATGTAGAGAAAAAACGAGCAGGTAGTGATAATTGACCCCTTCAGGACGAGGACTTTTTTTTTTTTTTTTTTTTTGGGGGGGGGTACCTCCAAACGATTTTTTTTTTTTTCCAGCTTTTGGAGGGTTGGAGGGATCTGGAAAAAAATCTCCCTCATCCACTGACAATAAGAAAAAAGGGGAAAAAAATCTATCGTTTCTTCTTCCTAACACCAGACGATTTTATTCAGCTTAGGGAGGACTTCTCGCAGGGAAGGGGTTAAAAGGAAAGCTTTGAATATAATAACTAAAAATAACTAAATAACTAAATTAACTAAATATAAAAATAACTAAATAAAATAACTAATATAAATAATTAAATATAAAAATAACTAAATAAAAAACAACTAATAAAATATCTAAATATAAAAATAAAACAAAAAATAAAAAAAACTAAATATAAAAATATCTAAATAAAAAATAACAAAAATAACTAAATAAATAAAAATAACGACATAAAAAGTAATGAAAAAATAAACAGCTAAAAATAACGAAATAAAAAATAAAACTGAATAACAAATAACTGAAATAACGAAATAAAAACGAAAAACAATTCCTACATTAAATCTTAAAGCGTAATAAAAACTACAACAGGTTACGCATTCTTGTCGGTTAAGGAAGCTCCCTAACACCTTCTCCTGAGCGATTTACTTTGCCTATTACACCTTACTGCCTCATTCCGTGTTACATATAAAAGTAAATCGCTCAGAAAAAGGTGGTAAGGAGGCTCTTTTCCCAACGAGAATTCAGGGCAAAGGGGGCGAACAGGGCGGCGCAAAAATCACGTCCTGACTGGCGTTAATTCTATGCCTTCTTCACGGTAAATAAATAAATAGATAAATAAAAATAACAGCCTTGAAATCAGCCCTTCCAATAAATAAATAAATACTTAAAATAAAATAAACTCCCACTTCAAAGGTACAAATCCCACACTACAATAAAACCACTTAATAAACACAAATTCCTACGAAACACCGCTTAATAAAAACCGAAATACAACAGCCAACAAAAAATCTACAAAAATATAAGCTGAAAAAAAGGGCATCCCCCAGAAAAAAAAAAAAAAAAAAAAAAGTAGATCCCTCAGTAAACCCGTCGATCCCCCAATAAGATGGAAAAAAAATCCTTCAACTCAGTCCTTCCCAAAATAATCTATAAAAATAAAAACTATCCCCAAAATCCGATTAGTTCTTCAGTAAAAAAGAAAAAAAATCCTTCCACTCAATGCTTCTCAAAATAATCATAAAAAAAAAAGAATAAGAACCAGAAAAAAATAGTTCATCTCAGTCCTTCAAAGAATAGTTTAAAAACTCGTTCACCTCAGTCATTCCCCAAAATAATCATAAGAAAATAATTCAACTCAGTCTTTCTCAAAATAATCGATTAAAAAAAAAAATCCTTCAACTCAGACCTTCCCAAAATAGAAAAGAAAATCGTTTAACTCATTCCTTCCCGAAATAAACAGAAAAAAATGAAAATAAAAACCCAAAAAAAAAAAAAAAAACTGCTCCAACTCAGTCCTTGCCAAAAAAGCCTTCACTTCCTAAAAAAATGCAAAACTTATTCAGCTCCCAATTAAAGGACCAAATGACACTAATAGGCCCTGGCTCTATTAAATCATTCTCTCCCTCCCAGTAATTAGGAAGAAGCAAAAAAAAAAAATCTCATTATCCCGGAACAATTGGTAGGAAGATGAGGATTTGTGCTGCTCCACTGGCAATCTGCGGGTGTGGGCGCGATAGATGGAAGGATTGATAGATGGATGGATGGGTTGAGTGTGTGTGTGTGTGTGTGTGTGTGTGTGTGTGTGTGTGTGTGTGTGTGTGTGTGTGTGTGTGTGTGTGTGTGTGTGGACAGAAGCGGATCTCTCAGCTTAATAAAATCGCCTGACCTCAGTTTGGACAAAATACTGGACATGTTCCGAGCATGTGAGGGGTAAGTGGCAGTGGTGTAGTGGTATTAAATGGTGATGGTATAGTGGTATTAAGTGGTGTTGTGGTGCTAGTAAAATGGTGTTATGGTGCTAACTGGTTGTGGTATGGTGGTAGTGAGTGGTGTTCTGGTCGGATGAACTGGTGGTGTTATGGTGGTACTGGAGGTGTTACTGTGGTATTAACTGATGGTGTTATGGTGGTATTGACTGACGGTGTTGTGGTGGTATTAACTGGTATTGGTATGGTGGTATTGAGGTCAGGCAGATTAGCAATATAAAACAGCAAAAGCCCCTCCTCGGATCTGGGGCAACTAACAAGGCCTTAATTCCACCAATACTCTTTATGGGTCAGTATATGTAAGCTGGTCTTAATCCACACACACACACACACACACACACACACACACACACACACACACACACACACACACTTTCATTTGGCATATACACACACACACTTACTGACCATACACACTTTGACTGATATCGCGCGCGCGCGCGCACACGCACACACACACACACACACACACACACACACACACACACACACACTTTCATTCAGCATACACACACTTATTGACCATGCACACTTTAATTGATCTCTCTCTCTCTCTCTCACACACACACACAGCATCGTAGTGACGGGGTAAATAAATGTAACACTGTACTTTTTCCAATGTGCTAATGTACAGTACTAAACGTTCTAATGCAACCTTTTTATCACAGTCGACAGGTAAACACAGGTGAGTTAATTATGGCTGCTCCTAAATAATTATGACTATATTTAACCCTTCAGTCCCAAAAGCCTCTCCTCCAAGATTATTAGAATGCAGTGAAGATTAATTCCAAGCTTTCTCCAAGATGATAAGCACGCCTTGCTCTCATTTACCTGGTACTGAGAGGCAGGTAAAAATACACCTTGGCAAACCGAAGGAGTTAATAATATGGCCGAATAACTTTTTCATCACCTTTTTCATAACAAACTACACAAATATTGTCAAAATTTTCCGTCGGTGCGCGGCTCATCCTGCCTACATTCTCCTCTGTTCAAAGTTTTCCTGTGAAGCGTTGTTTAAAGCCAAAAGTTACTTCACAAGGTCAACATATTTTCCCAACAGTGCAAAAATGAGAGGAGTACATTGTGAGGTCGTTATAAAAGCCACAGGTTTATGAAAGAAAATATAAGGAGACGTTCAAATAAATCAAATCGACAAAATACATAATACAGAATATGCACATATATTACACACACACACACACACACACACACACACACACACACACACACACACCTGCCTCCCAATTACGTCCTTTTCACGGTAATTACATCTTTAATTCTCCATACAGGTGTCCTTTTTTCTCCTCCTCCTCCTCCTCCTCCTCCTCTGTTCTTGCAATTTATCTCTCAATGAATTAAGATATATATTTCCTTATTTACCTTCTTATACCAAGAGAGAAAGATTATATTAACTTAAGACAGCTGTGGTAGTGAAGTGGTTAATATTTTCACTACAATGACCTCAATTCCACTGGGCTTGTGTATTATGGTCAGGTGTTGTGTTGTGCTGGTGTTACTCGTAGGTGTGGTGTTGTGCTAATGCTGTGGTGTTAGATGTTGAGGTGTGTTGATGGTATTATGGTGTCAGGTGTTGTGGTGTGTTGGTATTGTGGTGTTATTATGGTGTTAGGTATTGTGTTGTGGTGTTATTATGGTGTTAGGTATTGTGGTGTGTTGTTGTGGTGTTATTATGGTGTCAGGTGTTGTGGTGTGCTGTTGTTTGGTGTATTATGGTGTTACGTACTATGGTGTTGTGCTGGTGTTGTGGTGTCAGGTGTGGTGTTGTGGTGCTGGTGTCAAGGGTCAGCCGTGTCTCCAACAGCTGTTCTCTCCATATTGACTAATAATGCACTCCCTCCTCTTCCTTCCTCTCCATCCCTCTATCCCCTTCTCTCTCTCTCTCTCTCTCTCTCTACGTACGTATCTACCTACCTACTGTACTAATCAATCAACTAACCTATCTCTTTTCTTATGCCTATATCTATCCTTCCTTATCCTCCCTTCTCTCTCTCTCTCCCTCTCTCTCTCTCTCTCTCTCTCTCTCTCTCTCCCGCTCTCTCTCTCTCTCCCGCTCGCTCTCTCTCTCCCCCAGCCAAATTCACCTCGCTAATCTATTACCTTCAACGACCTAATTCTTCATCAAGGGAGGGGGAAGAGTGAAGGATCTGTCTTGACTCAGCCTTTAATATATCGCCACCTTCATCATCACTATCATCATCATCACTATAGTAGCTTCTCATCATCATCATCACCATCTTTATCATCATCATAATCACTAGCTTCATCATCATCATCATCACTATCTTTATCATCATCATCATCATCATCATCATCACTATATCATCACCACCACCATCATCATCACCACCACCTTTACCAATAAATTCACCCCCTTCACTTCGTTGACGTCTCCATATATTTAATTCTCGTTACCTTCAGACGATTTTCCTCAGCTTCGGAAAGTTCCCTGCTAATGAAGGGGTTAATGAAAGGGTTAATGAAGGGGTTAATGAAGGGTTAATGAAAGGGTTAATGAATTGAATAAAATCGTCTGAGGGCTGAAAGGGTGAATTATCTATCTATCTATGTACTAACCTATCTATCTGTCTGTCTATCTTCAGCCACACGACTTAATCCTGGATGCCCAGAAACAAATCGTCTCCATGTCACTCTGTCCCCTGCCATCACGCCGCCCTTTCTCCAACCCACACCTCTCCACTTCTCTCTCTCTCTCTCACACACACACACACACACACTCCTAGTCAGCCTTTCACTCTCCACGCTCATCAGACACATACTCTCTCTAACCTTCCCTACCATCACCAAACCATCAACATACACTCTCCTAGTGAGTCTCTCATTCTCCATTCTCACTATATTTAATAAGGTAACATGCTCTCCTGGTCAGTCTCTCATCCTTCACCCACCATATTAAAACAGGTTAACTCTAATCACCCAACCCATCAACAAATACCCTCCTAGTTAGTCTCTCATACCATCCTACCTTTGTACTCCTCCATTTTTCATTGCATATTACATCCCTCTCTGTGCGGTATTACATCTTCATTGCACATTACATCCCTCCCAGCGCTGTATTACATCGAGGGGCACAATGTACAACCCAACGTGCATCATTCGGGAGCAGGGGCGTGAAATGGGAGCCAGAATCTATATAGGATCTGAACCGCCTTAATGGGATCGTGTAATAGTGTTTGAATGCATCGCTAATACGGAGTGGACGGGAAGGGGGCTGGGGAGTTTACTGGGTGGGAGGAAGGGAGAAGAAAGGGATGGATGAGGAAAAGGGAGAGAAAAGGGAAGGATGAGGAAAAAGGAAGAGAACGAGGAAGGATGAAGAAAAGGGGGAAGAAAGGGATGGTTGAGGAAAAGAGAAGAAAGGGAGGGAAGGATGGGGAAAAGGGAGAGAGAAGGGAAGGAGGAAAACAGGGAGAGAAAAGGGAAGGATGAAGAAAAGGGAGAGAAAAGGGATGGAGGAGAAGAAAGGGATGGATGAAGAAAAAGGGAGAAGAAAGAGAGGGCTAAGGAAAAGGGAGAGAAAAGGGATGGATGAAGAAAAAGAAGGAAAATGGGAATGATGAGGAAGAAGGGGGAAAAGAGGAGGAAGAAAAGGGAGAGAAGAGCGGGAACTGAAGAAAGAAAAGGAAGAAAGCGAAGGGGAGTCTGGGAATCTGTGCTATGTGGGTGGAAGGAAATGTAGAGAAGAAAGGAAGAAGGGGAGAAGATGGTGAAAAGGATGAGAAAAGAAGTGAGAATTAAAGGATGAAGCCAAAGAAAGAAGAAGAAGAAGAAAGAGGAGGAGGAGGAGGAGGAGGATAAATAATAACAATAATAATAAGAAAACTAGAAAAACAACAAAAACAACAATAATAATAATAATAATAATAATAATAACAACGCTCATAACCAATCAAGGCCGCATCACAAGCACCCCACAACAACAACAACAACAACAACAGATTAAATTAACAAGAATATTACTCCCTCAAAAAATAAAATAAAATAAAAAGCTGTGCCAAAAAAGAGGCTTGCGTGATGAGGGAGCAACAAAAGATACTGGGAAAAAAATAGGCAAGTTTGTTCCGGGTAAAATAAAGGAAAGTGTTGCTCTCAAAACTCCTGGGAAAAAAAACACAAGCCTTGGTAAATGGAAGGCTGGTTTACTCTCCCCCCCTCCCTCCCTCCCTCTCTCTCTCTCTTTATCTATCTATCTATCTTTCTCTCTCTCTTTCTTTTCCTCCTTACTTTCATCTTATTCTCTTCCTCTTTCACATTTCCTTTTCTATTTATATTCCTTATCTCTCTCTCTCTCTCCCTCCCTCCCTCCTCCCCTCTCTCTCTCTCTCTCTCTCTCTCTCCCTCCCTCCCTCCTCCCCTCTCTCTCTCTCTCTCTCTCTTTTCCTCCTTACTATCATCCTTCTTCTCTTCCTCTTTCAGATCAACCTTTTCATTTCCTTTCCTCCTCCTCATCCTCGTCCTCCTTCTCCTCTTCTTCTTCTTCCTGTTCTGTATAATGGCGGCGGGTCTGGAGGCTATAGATAAAAGGCTTCTCTTGTACGATCCTTTCCCTGAGGATCTGTGACTGGGAATTAACTTTTGCCATTAGTATTACGGGTCTGATCACCTCATTGCGGTCATTACGTCTGTGTGCTCTGTGTATCGTGTGTGTGTGTGTGTGTGTGTGTGTGTGTGTGTGTGTGTGTGTGTGTGTGTGTGTGTGTGTGTCTCTCTCTCTCTCTCTCTCAAATATGCTTGTTGCGCCTCCTATTTACTCTCTCCCCCTCTCCTCTCTCTCCCACTCTCATCTCTCTTCCCTTCTCTTTTTTCTCTACTTTCCCTTCCTCCTCTTTCCTCTTTCTTTCTGTCTCCTCTTTTATTTCCTCCTTCTTTCCATCTCTTCTTCTCAATCGTTCCTCCCTCCTTTTCTCCTCTCTCTCTCTCTCTCTCTCTCTCTCTCTCTCTCTCTCTCACATTAGCGTCCAAGATAAAGATAGGGCGAAGCTGATAATGTGATAATGCCCGGGACGTAACACAAGGCTGCTGGACCCTCCCTCCCTCTCTCTCTCTCTCTCTCTCTCTCTTATTTTTCTCATTCGGCATTTTCTCTTTTCCCTCTCCTCCCCTCTATGTAATTAACTACCTGTCCATCTATCTATCTATCTACCTATCTGCTAATAATACTTCTTCATTCTCTCTCTCTCTCTCTCTCTCATCGCTCCTTCCCAATTAGCAAAAGAGTGAGGGAGGAGGAGGAGGAGGAGGAGGAGAGAGAGGAGGTGATGAGCAGGGAGGGGGCGGGACATGGAGACCCGGAGAGGGGGGAGGACGAAAGGAAAATGAGAGGGAGGGGAGAGGGAGGTATGAGTGAGAGGGGAGGGAGAGAAAGGGAGATGGGGAGGCAGAAGAGGAAGGGGAGATGAGTGTGGGGGGGGGGGAAACTGTGACGAAGGGCGGGGAGGAAGCAAAGGAAGAACGGAGGGATGAGGAGAGGGGAAGGAGAAGAGAGGGGAGGAGAAGGAGTGGGGAAATGAGGAGAACCCAGGGGAAGGGGAGGGGGAGGGGGAGAGAGAAGAAAGGAGGAGGAGGGGGAGAGAGATAGGAGAGGGAGAGGGGTTGAAGGAGGTGGGGCAGAAGGATAATGAAGGAAAAGGGAAGATGAGTAGGAAAGAGGGGCTGGAATGAGAGGGTAGGGGGAGAGGAGGCGAGGGAAATGGCAGGGAGAGAGGAGGGGAGGAAATGAGGGGGAGATGAGGAGAGGGGAGGGGCCTGTGGAGGGGGCGGGGAGGGGGGGAGAACTGTCACCCCGTATTACTGTGAAGTGAACAAACATGCCCCATCTTTCTTACTCTTCATTTTGTTTCTTCTCCCTCTCTCTCTCTCTCTCTCTCTCTCTCTCTCTCTCTCTCTCTCTCTCCCTCCCTCCCTCTCTCTCTCTCTCTCTCTCTCTCGTCGGACTTCTTTTATTCATTTTTTTCTCTCTTCCTTTCACCATCTACCTCTCATGTTTTTCTCCATTCTCTTCTGATTCATTTCCTTGTTTTCACTTCCCTCCATTCTCTCTCTCTCTCTCTCTCTCTCTCTCTCTCTCTCGCGGAAAATTTATGCATATTAACACATCTATGTATCTATCTTTATCACTATCTATCACTGTTCATCTGTTCATACTCCTGTTTATTCTATCGTTCAGTCGAGAACAGAAAGAGAGAGAGAGAGAGAGAGAGAGAGAGAGAGAGAGAGAGAGAGAGAGAGAGAGAGAGAGAGAAATACACACACACACACACACACACACACACACACACACACACACACACACATCGCCACACACAAAGGCGAAATAAAAGGAAAATAGCGAGAAAAAGATAAATGGATGGTTCCGAAGAGAGTTTGGAAAGAGACAAGCCAACTTAAGTAATGAAAGAGACACAAAGAGTAGAGAGAGAGAGAGAGAGAGAGGAGGAGGAGGAAAAGGAAGAGAGGGACGGGAAGGTGTGGGAAGGGGGAGAGAGAAAGAGGAGTGAGAAGGGGAAGAGACAGAGGGAGGGGAGGAGGAAAAGGAAGAGAGAGAGGGGAAGTGTGAGGGGAGGGGAGAGGGGGGACAAGGGGGGAGAAGAAAGGATAGTGAGGAGTGACAAGCGGAGAGGGGGAGGGAAAAGAGGGGAAGAACGGGAAGAGGAAGAGGGGGGACAGAGGGGGAGGGAAAGAGAGGAAGAGGAAGAAGAGGAATGGGGTAAAAAGGAAAGACAGAGAGAGGGGAAAGGGGAGTGGAAAGGAGGGGAGCGAGAAGAGGAAAGGTAAGAGAGGGGATGGGGGAGTGAGAAGATGGGGAGAGGGAAGGGTACTAAGTAATGAAGGTAACAAGGAGAGAAGGAAGGAAAGGAGTTAAGGATGGGAGGAAGGGGAGACAGGAGGAAGCGCAAAGGGAGACGAGGAGAGGAAAAGGAACAGAGAGGAGGGAGAAAATGGCGGGGAGAGAAAAACTGGGGAGGGGAGGTCATGGGAGGGGACGGGAGGACGGGAAAAGGAAAAGAGAGGAAGAGAAAAAGAAGACAGATCAGAGAAGAGAAGAGGGAAGGAGGGGGAGCGGAGGGGAGATGAGGGGAGGAGAGGAGGGTAAAAGACAGGAGGGGAAAGGACACATGGGGAGATGGAGGGAGAGGGGAGGAGAGTGGAAGACCGAAGGGGAGAGGCAGTAATAAGTAATGAAGGAGAGACAAAGACAGCAAGAGAGAAAGGAAAGGGGAGGAGGACGGAACGAAGGAGAGAGAGAGAGAGAGAGAGAGAGAGAGAGAGAGAGAGAGAGAGAGAGAGAGAGAGAGAGAGAGAGTCTAAGACACGAAGAAGAGAAGAAAATACGAAGACAAGAAAAAGATTAATAACAACAGCAATAACAAATACAACAACAATAATAATAGTAATAATAGTAATAATAATAATAATAATAATAACAACAGGAAAAACAAGATGAGACAAGGAAATGAGAGATGAGAAGAAGAAGAGGAAGAAGAAGAAGAAGAGGAGGAGGAGGAGGAGGAGGAGGAGGAGGAGGAAGCAAATGAGAAATTAGAGGCAGTGAAGAAGGGGGAAGAGAAAAAGGAAAAATAAGAACAGGGAGAAGAGGAAGAAGTAATGGAAGAGGAAGAAGAGGAAAAAGTAAAGGAAGAGGAAGAAGAAGAGGAAGAAGTAGAGGAAGAGGAAATAGAAGAGAAAGAAGGAGAGGATGAGGAAGAAGAAGAAGTAGAGGAAGAGAAAGAAGATAAAGAAGAAGTAGAGGAAGAGAAAGAAGATGAGGAAGAAGTGGAGGAAGAGGAAGATGAGGAAGTTGAGGAGGAAGAAGAAGAGGAAGAAGTAGAGGAGGAGGAAGAAAAAGAGGAAGAAGTAGAGGAAAAGGAAGAAGAAGAGGAAGAAGTAGAGGACGAGGAGGAAGAAAATGGGGAAGAAGTAGAGGAAGAGGAAGAAGAAGAGGAAGAGGAAGTAGAGAGGACCCTAACTGGCCGAAGTCTGAGTGACAACAGTCCATCACACAATTAGGAGGAGGAGGAGGAGGAGGAGGAGGAGGTGGTGGTGGTGGTGGTGGTGGTGATGGTGGTGGTGGTGGAGGAAATACACCTTCACACAAACATTCTCTCTCTCTCTCTCTCTCTCTCTCTCTCTAATTACGCGTCTCATACAGGTTTTGGTCCACTGTTGATTTGGGGACTGACAGCTACAATTAGACAGACAGACAGACGGACAGGTAGATAGACATAAAAATATAGATAGACAGAAAGATTGATAGATATTTAGGATTACAAATGAATGACAAGGATAGCAAATTTTCGTGAAGGTTTATCGGTATTTCTGAAGGAAGGAAGGAAGGAGGGAAGGAAAGAAGGAAGGAAGGAAGGAAAGAAGGAAGGAAGGGAGGAAGGAAGGAAGGGAGGAAAGAAAGAAGGGAGGAAGGAAGGAAGGGAGGAAGGAAAGAAGGAAGGATGGAAGGAACGAATGAATGAATGAAGGAAGGAAGCAAGGAAGGAAGGGAGGGAGGGAATGAGGGTCAAGCAGTAACTTTGTGGGTAAGAGTACAATCACTAACACATGAAAGAAAACGAGAGCACCCACCATCGCAACCATCGCGTTAAACATCCACGTCCCTATTTCAGTCCCTATTTCGCTCGCTGGGATTTGGGGGAGATTTTTTTTGGGGGGTCCTTCTGAAGCCTATTTCCCGTAATTCCGACATCTTCCCCATAGCACTTCTTCGTGACTAGCATCCTATGATCACTTGCCACGGTTCAGAAATCATGATGGAGAGATGGAATTTTTGTGCCCAATTATAGTGGAAAAAAAATTGGACCCGGGTTCGTACATATAGGTAGATATAAACAGATAAATAGATACTGATTAATAGATAGGTAGGAAAGAGAGAGAGAGAGAGAGAGAGAGAGAGAGCAATAAAATCCGAAGAAGCAAGCAGTGAGAAAGTTTTAATGGCAGTAACATACGAGTGTCACCCGAATCACTGCCACTTCTTACACCGAGTTAATGGGGTGAGAGAGAGAGAGTAAATAGAGAAAGTGAGAAAAGAGAGAGAGAACGGGGGAAGAGAGGGAAAGAGAGGAAATGAGAAGAGAATAAGAGAAATGGATGGATAAATATAGAAAAAGAGAGAGATTTATAGACTTAGAGATAGACAGATATAGACAGACAAAAGAAAGACTAAAAAGGAAAAACTAATATATAAGAGACGAGGAAACTAAGAGGAAAGAGTAAGAAGCAAGAGAACACACATGAAGAGTCAAGAGTACGGGACAAGGGTAAGAGGTAAGTGTATGAAGTAAGAGGAAACTAGACAACGGTATGCGGTAAGAGGAAGAAATATGAACAGAGGTAAAAGAGAAATAAGTAAGGATGTAAGAGGAAGGACGGGGAGGCGAGGAAGCGAAGAGGAGAGGAAGGCAACAAGGGGGAGGAGACAAGAGGGAGTTAGAAAGTAAGAGGAAGAGTGAGGTGTAAGAGTCAAGGGTAAGAGGTAAGAGTAAGAGGAGTCCACTTTAGCCGGTGGGAAAGAGGCCACTTAGGGACCTCTTTTTACTTACATGACACCCGATCCTACCCTGGGGAGGAGAGAGGGGAGGAAGGGGGAGTGAGGGGGAATCGAGGGGGAGGTGGGGGAGAGGGGAGGCCTGGTGGAAGTGAGGGAGGGGTCAGCTGGAGGTGGGGGAGGAGAGGGAGTTAAGAAGAAGGGAGGGGGTGAAGAGGGATGGGAGGCGGACAAGAAAGTGTGTATATGCCAAGAAATCATTGGTATCATTCTCACCTTTTATATTAAGCTCAATTATCTACTATTCCCTCTATCCTTTAATTAATCTATCTAGTTTTCTATCTACTAATCCATCTATCCAAGCATCAATCTATCTATTTACCCACTAACCAGATCAATCTATCCATGTATCTACCTGCCTATCTATTGTACTTTTCTATCCATGTACTAATTTATCTATCAATTCGCCAACCTTCCTTCATATCCAACAAATTACACACCCATCTATACACTTAAATATCTATCCACCTATCCATCTATCTATCCATCCATCTATCTACTTCTTCATCTATCCTGGGTACAGCAAAAATAAATAAATAAACATAACCTAAAAATTTCGTCACAGTTAAAAAAAAAAAATAAACATGTGAACCTGTTTTTTATTTATTTATTTTTTTTTTTAGTTTGTGAATCAATTAAACTGTTTATTATCGCGATTTTGCTTCATTTATTACCTTACCATTTTTTATCATTAATTCTGGACTTTATTTATTCAATCCTTTATTTATTCCTTGATTTTCTTTTAGTCTTTAGGAGTTAATTTACCTTCTCGTTAGGAAACATTACCCAGCTCCACCATCAGTCCACACAACTGTCCAATTACTCTAGTTATCCACCCATCCCTCTAACCACAGCCTCTCCCTCTCTCTCTCTCTCTCCATATAACCTACTACCTAACCATCCTTCTCACCGCCATCTTTCCCTTTCTCCCACTAATCCATCAATCCAACCACATCTCCCTCCCCCCCCTCTCTCTCTCTAACCAC
>NC_137012.1:25873152-25955652 GCF_032717465.1 Coenobita brevimanus
CTACACAATTATTATCTTATCGCCATTTTTAAACTTTCAAGACACAATCAAATTTCTTCTCCATCTTTTTAATTGACGTACATTAATTAAAAAAACTTAAATTAATGTTACTAGTTCATTTACCCATATTTTCTGCTTAATTACTTTTCTTGCCTTATCACTAACATACTTTTTCCTTCTTCATTTTCTTCATATCATGGAATAAATCCTCACTTAAGTATTTATTGTCTTGCAGTATTTTTCAATGACCTTACATGTTATCTATACACATATATATATTTTTTTTTACAACTCACTCCATAGATTTTTTTATTTCCTTTGTCATTATATATATTTCTTACAGTTTTTGCTAGTCTTTATCTGACGTCCTCACCTACCTTTATAGATATTGTTTATTTCCTCTATTATATATACTTAATAATTTAATTTTTTCATTTTCTTTACCTTACTTCCTCACCTCACTCCACAGACATTTTTTATTTTATTATTTATTATATGTATATTTTTAGCAGTTTTTACTAGCTTTTATCCTACTTTCTTACTCCATAGATATTTTTTTATTTTTTTTTATTATATTCATTTATTTTTTACTCTTCTTTATCTCACTTCCTCTCCCTTTGTCATTATTTACCCAGCTATGATCATTCTTGCTTTATTGTTTTTATTATGATTTATTGTATTATTCTCTCTCTCCTTTGTCGTCTTCATTATTCACTTTTCAATAACTCATTCCTCTGATAACTTAATCTTCATCTCCCTTTTATTTATTTATTTATCCCTTTATTACTTCAGTGTTTGTATTCATAGTAAAACAATTAACTTTTTTTTTTAGACAAACCGTCTACCATTCTCTCTCTCTCTCTCTCTCTCTCTCTCTCTCTCTCTCTCTCTCTCTCTCTCTCGCCGTTTATCATTCATTCTCTCTCTCTCTCTCTCTCTCTCTCTCTCTCTCCCAATACAGGCTGTAAAGATAATGGAATGTTAATTATATCAACGGAAAAAAATGGAAAATAAGAAGAATAACATTAAGAAGAGCGAGGAGAAGGAGGAGGAGGAGGAATTGAGAGAAAATAGCTAAAACTCTCTCATCGTATTTACATTTTTCCCCGAGAAAGAGAGAGAGAGAGAGAGAGAGAGAGAGAGAGAGAGAGAGAGAGTAATTTCCCATGTTAAAGAAAGAAACCTATATTTCAGCTATTTTCTCTAAAACCTCCCTCTTTCCTTTCCTCTCTCTCTCTCTCTCTCTCTCTCTCTCTCTCTCTCTCTCTCTCTCTCTCTCTCTCCAGTGTTTATGTGGCTGTTGCATTCTTTCTCTAATTCTCCTTTCCTTGTCTTATAACTTCTTCTTCCTCTTCCATAAACTCTCATAATATCTCTCTAGAATTTCCTCTCGCCTCCTCCTCTTCTATTTTCTTCTTCCTCCTCCTCCTCCTCTTCTTCTTCCTCCTCCTCTTTCTACATTATTTGGTGTTTTTTTTTCCTTCCTTTTTCATTCTTTCATCCCACATTCACTGCTGAGCTCCCCCCCCCCTCCTCTCTCTCTCTCTCTCTTTCCTTCAGTTTTCCTTTCCTCCCTTTCTCCCTCTTTTACCCATCCCTCCCTTCTGCCCCCATTTTTCGCATCTCTCTCTCTCTCTCTCCCTCCCCCTGTCTGTCTGTCTCCATCTGTTTGTCTGTCTGTCTCTGTCTGTCTGTCTGTCTGTCTGTCTCTCTCTCTCTCTCTCTCCCTCTCCATGCTTCGTCTATCCTCTCCTTCCCTTCCTCCTTCCTTCTTTCTATCTCCGCTCCTTTAAGTTCCCTTGTTTTTCTTCTCCCTCCACGTCTCTCTCCCCTCCATCCCCTCCTCATTTTTCCTCCTCTCCTTCCCTCTCTATTTTTCCCTCCTTCTGTCTTCCTCTTCTCTCCCTTCCTCCCCTCCGTCTCTCTCTTTCTTTCGTCCCTGTCTCTTGTGCCTCCTTCTCTTCCCTTCTTTCCTTTCGTCATTCCTTCTTCCTTCCTTCTTTTGTCTCCTTCCGTCCTTCCTTCCCTCTTTCATTCGCCCACCTCTCATCTTTCTTCCCTCCTTCCTTCTTCTTTCCTTCCCTCTCTCTTTCATTCGCTCACCTCTTCTTTCTTGTATCTTCCTCCCTCCTTACTTCATTCTTTCCTTCTTCCACTTCTCTCCTTTCTTCCTTTTCCTTCCTTCCTTCTCCCTCCTTCTGGTGTACGTTGCTTCATTTTTCCTTCACTGTGACGTTATTAAACCCTTCTAATTAAAATGTCGCTTATGTGGGCTGTTGAGAGAGAGAGAGAGAGAGAGAGAGAGAGAGACACACACACACACACACACACTATTTTTATTTCCTTTAATTTTCGTCTTCGTCGTCGATCACTTCATCATGATGCATTATTATTATTATTATTATTATTATTATTATTATTACCACCACCACCATTATCATCATCACCATCACCACCACGATCACCATCACCACCAGGTCCACCACCACCACCATTATCATCATCACCACCATCATCACCATCACCACAATCATCATCACCACAACCACCACCACCACCACCACCACCATCATCATCACCACCACCACCATCATCACCACCACCATCACCATCACATCATCACCATCACCACAATCATCATCACCACCACCACCACCACCACCACCATCATCATCATCATCACCACCCCATATCCCAATCCCACAAGAGCGTCAGAGGGCATGAGAAATGGTAACACCGTATCCCAAAACCAAGAGAACCACCGACAAAGTGCCCAGTAAAAGACCCACACGATAAAAAATAAGTAAATAAATAGAATAAAAATAAAATAAGCGCTTCATAATGGCACTCCCTCGACGACAGGTGTAAAAACAGGTGTGCAGCCCTCGTCATGTACGTCGTTATTCATTTTTCATTCATCATTTTTCATCCTTTTTCATTTCCTTCAGCTTAGACATCTCATTTATTCACTTTCATGCGTCGTTATTCATAGTTCATTCATTCCCTTTACCCTCTTGCATTTCTTTCATTTCTTCTTACATACCTCACTCATTCACTATAACATGTTATTCATCTGCCTTCCCTCTTGGCCTTCCACGTCCCCCCCCTCCTCCCCAGACTCATTCATATGTACATTTTTCATCACGTCATTCACATTCATTCTCTCTATATGGCCATACCGCCTAAGCACACTCTTTCCTGGCTTTCAAAAATCCCTAACTTTCTTTTAATCTCTCTCTCTCTCTCTCTCTCTCTCTCTCTCTCTCTCTCTCTCTCTCTCTCCAATAGACACACACGACACCTTTCAAGAATTTATATTTTTCATTCAATCCATCTATCATCGAACTCCAGACACTCAGGCGAGGGTGACCAGCCTCGCCCGGCCCTGAGTAGCAATATGTTAACAATAAACTCCAACCACTTCTCGGAATTCAACTCTAACAGCCCCCATGTGTTTGAAGCGCCGTGACCCACTAAACAACCAGGCGTCATCTGATTATATCGTTACTGTTAAATATGATAAATAGTTTCCTGGGCTACTAGAAACCGCTTAACTTGCCATTCCGTGCAAAATCACCTGAAAACCACACTACATCGGGTGAGTGGATGGTTGACGTTCAACCTACCACATCTATAATTCTTACCCTATAAAAAATACCAATAAGAAGACACCGGAACCACACTACATCGAATGAGTGGATGGTGGACGCCCAGCCTACCACATCTATTTTTCTTGTCCTATAAATAATACGAATAAGAATCTGGAAAACCACACTACATCGAGTGAGTGGATGGTAGACGACGAATAATTTAGATTTTGATATAACAAGAATCAATGTAAGTTTTGAAACATTATGAAATAACTACGAAGTGTACTAAGAACAGCTTAAATATTATGAAGAAAATGTTGAAAAATTGTTGAAGACTTGTACATTGAAGAGAGAGAAATGGAGGAAGTGGAAGAGGAAGAGGGAGAGGGAGAGGAAAAGGGAGAGAAAGAAGGGGAAATAGACGCAGGGGAGAGAGAGAGAGAGAGAGAGAGAGAGAGAGAGAGAGAGAGAGAGAGAGAGAGTATTAATCCACTAGTTCAACAAAACTAACTCAAATATTCTCTCTCTCTCTCTTTACACACAGTTATGAATTTCAATCCTTCATCTTTTACATAATATAAAAAAAATAATAATACTGTATAAATTTTTTCAACCCCTTCAGCCCATGGAGGTCCCACGTATTCCCTTCGTGCTGACTCCAGAAAAAAAATAAATAAATAAATAAATCCTTAAATCCTGCGATGCGTTTCTGGGCCTAGTCTTGAAATCTCCAGACGATTTTATTGTCCAGCGTTAGGGAGGGTTTTTTCGAATGGGAGGTAAGTTATAGCCTTTCTGAAACCACCCCAGAGCCTTCGTCAGCTGAATAAAATCGTCTGGAAGCGACAAGAAGGAATAAAAAAAAGTACGTCATTCGGATTCCTGTCTTTAACCTCCTTCAGCCCTTCGACGTTTGTGGCATTCGTCCTTCCTCCAGACGATTTTATTCAGCTTAGGGGGATTTTTGGTAGTGAAGGGGTTAATGGGGGCTGTATCAAACCCCTCCAGTTCGAAAAGTCGTAAGATTTAATATGAAATGTCTGAAGATAGTAAGAAGAGTCCCCAAGTCCACCTGATACGTGAACCCCGTGGACTTCCATTACAGTCCACCATCTTCCTTCTGGGGGACAAAGAACAGGCTGAGGGACCTTTGTATAGCCGGGCAGTGGAGTCACACAATCCTAACAGTGACACCAGGTGAAGGCCTCCCTCTCAAACACGTTGAAGTGCCATGGCGAAGGGGTTAGGAGAAATTATTATTATTATTATTATTTATTTATATATATATTTTTCTATTAGAGAGGTTATATACATCCTTCATTAACCCGTTCACTACCTGCGTGCTGGAGAGGGACGCCTTCACGTGATGGCACCAATATTGCCAGGTCACTCAATTGCCTGGTTATACAAGCGCCCCTCAACTCCTTCCCTACCCCCCGAAAGGAGGATGGTAACTGCAGGAAGAGGACAGCCTGCAGTTCTCTGGGATCACATTCAGATGAACCTAGGGCTACAACAACAACAACGACAACTACTATTACTACTGCTACTACTACTACTACTACTACCTGGTGGCTCTAAGTTGAGTAAATCTACACTCAGAGTCAGAGACGATTTACTGGGGTTTAAGTGAATGAAAGGATTACACACAAGAAACACTGGCAACTTTTTAATCCCTTCAGTACGAGGACAGGTTCATTATACGCTATCTCCTTTCGTAATACGCTATCTCCTTTCGTAATACGCTATCTCCTTTCGTTATACGCTATCTCCTTTCGTAATACGCTATCTCCTTTCGTTATACGCTATTTCCTTTCGTTATACGCAATTTCCTTTCGTTATACGCTATCTTCTCTCGTTATACGCTACCCCCCTTTCGTTATACGTTATCTCCTATCGTTATATGTTATCTCCTTTCGTTATAAGTTATCTCCTTTCGTTATACGCTATCTCCCCTCGTTATACGCTATCTCCTTTCGTTATACGCTATCTCCAGACAATCTAATTAATCTTGGTAACACTTCTTGCCATGGAGAGTCAAGAAAAAAAAATCTCCATCAAATTTCTCCATCATCATACATCTCCCAAAATCTAAATCATGAGAGAGAGAGAGAGAGAGAGAAAAAAAAACACAAGAAGATCCTCGGCCTGAAGAAGTTAAGCGTCCATACATGATATGAAACACACACAATCCCAATACTATAGTCTCTTCACTCCAACTTCGCCTAAAATTGTCGTTTCTCCATCTTGAATGCTCCGTCAAACGAAGAGATTGACACTCGATTAAACTAGTCACGAAGAAGTGCTATGGAGAGGAAGCAGAGCCGTGGTATTGTCTTATTTCTGCCTCTCATCATCAACGTGAAATAAGCTGAGTTAGGGACGAGAATCTGGGCCAAGGTACGGTGAAAATGGTATAGTGGAAATGCAGGAAGGAAATGGCTTGGAAATGGAACGGTGGATGAGTGGAAATGGTTTGGAAATGAACAAGTGGATGAGTGGAAATGGTTTGGAAAGAGAACAAGTGGATGAGTGGAAATGGTTTGGAAATAGAACAAGTGGATGAGTGGAAATAGCTTGGAAATGGAACAGTGGATGAGTGGAAAAAGCTTGGAAATATATGAGTGGATGAGTGGAAATGGTTTGGAAATGGAACGGTGGATGAGTGGAAATGGCTTGGAAACAGAACAAGTGGATGAATGGAAATGGTTTGGAAAAGGAACGGTGGATGAGTGGAAAAAGTTACCCACTGATGTGGTTGGTGTTATTTTGAGTGAAATTTTCAGTAACAGGGCAAGATGAAAAAAAATAACTTACAAAAATGAGATTTAACACTCATGCCAATTACTAAAAAACACAGGAAAATATATGCCATTATTATTATTATTATTATTATTATTATTATTATTATTATTTTACTTTCAGGTTCCATTACGGTGACAAACGCTTTTTCTTTTTTCTTTTTTATTCTTTCCTATAAAATGTCCACGTCAGTCTTCCTCTTTTGTATGGTGTTTCTGCTCACTTTTTCCTACCAGTTTCGGGTGGGGGGGGGGACTGCATTGAGACGACGGGGGGGGGGTATGGACAGCTTTCTTGTACGCTGCCTTTTGGTTATTCTTGCGTCTATTAATACTTTGATGTGTGTGTGTGTGTGTGTGTGTGTGTGTGTGTGTGTGTGTGTGTGTGTGTGTGTGTGTGTGTGTGTGTGTGTGTTCTTGCAGTCTATTAACATTACGATAACGCTAAATGACATCAGACTTCACACACACACACACACACCTAAAAACTCCCGGAAAACTTTAGGATTTACGTGGAGGGTCAATTTCACACACATATTTCCAGGCTCAGTAGAAACGCTGGGATTTTTGCAATATACCGTACTTAATAGGAGGTCTTAGTGGCCACAAATAATGTAATTAAGAGGGAGCTTCTAAGTGACCTCGCCCGACCTGACCTTCCCCGGTGTGGTGTTATCTTAATGAGGTCAGCTTTTATGATGTCCGGGGGTGATGATAGAAGGGTGGATGGGAGAGGGGAGAGTGATGGGAGGGGAATAGGTGGGAGAGGGGAGAGTAATGGGAGGGGAATAGGTGGGAGAGGGGAGAGTAATGGGAGGGGAATAGGTGGGAGAGGGGAGAGTAATGGGAGGGGAATAGGTGGGAGAGGGGAGAGTGATGGGAGGGGAATAGGTGGGAGAGGGGAGAGTGATGGGAGGGGAATAGGTGGGAGAGGGGAGAGTGATGGGAGGGGAATAGGTGGAGGAGGGGAAAGTGAGGGTGGAAAGAGAGAGGTGGAGGATTAGCAAGTGGAGGTGAGGGGAGAGGTGGGGGGGATAAGGATATGTGTGGAAGACTGGATGAGAATAGAGAGGTGAGAAAAGAGAAGAGGTGGGGAGGAATGGAAGTGATGTGACTAAGGAAGAGAAGGGTGAGGGAGAAAAGGTGCGGTGGAGGAGGAAGGAAAGGAGTGGGGGAGGAAGAGAAGACAGACGACGTAGGAAGGAAAGAGATGAGGGAAGAGATAGGATGAAAATACGGATGGGTGGGAAGAAAGGAGATTGGAGGAAAGTAGTGAGTTGGAGAAAGAGGAAATGTGGAGGAGGAAAAAAAGAGAGGAGGGATGGAGGAAGGTAATAAGTGGGGGACGAAGAGGAGACGCGGGGAGGAACGTGCGAAGCGGGGGAAGGAGAGGAGAGTTGGAGGGGAAGCAAAGGGACGAGGTGAGACGATAGGGTACGGGTGTGTGTGTGTGTGTGTGTGTGTGTGTGTGTGTGTGTGTGTGTGTGTGTGTGTGTGTGTGTGTGTGTGTGTGTGTGTGTGTGTACTGGAATGGATGAGGGTGAGTAGAGATGGAGGGAGGGGGGGAGGGGGATGAGGGAGTGCATGTGGGAGGGGGCAATCAGGTGGGGAGGGGGGGAATGGACGTGGAAAAAGAGCAGCTGCATTCTGAAAGGAGTACAAAGTAAAAGAGTACAAAAGAAGGGAGTACAAAGGCAGGAAGTACAATGGAAAGCAAAATACATCAGTTCTATTGATCCTGAGGAGGTAGTTTGTTGCTGGGTATGAGCATTTAATTGGAGTAAGAAAAGAATGGTACAATAGAAGCACACACACACACACACACACACACACACACACACACACACACACACACACGCAGGCAGGCAGAAGGGTATGTGCTAGGGAGGGGGACAAGAAGGGGAGTGGGATGGTGGAAGAAGAGTGGGCGTATACAATTAGAGGGGGGGGTTGGAATTGAGTGGGTGGGTGGGTGTATGTATTTAGGTGGGCGGAAATGTGGGTGCGGTAGAAGTACGTGGGTGGGGTGGAGGAATTCAGTGGGTGTATCTGGGTGGGGGGGGGAAGGTGTGGGTGGAAGTGGGGGTGGGGATGTGGAGAGTCATTTATCATCATCATACTAACTCAATTTCCAACTGTTTCACTGAAGTAGGTAGGTGGGATCCACAAGCATTACAGAGAAAACACACGTTACCACAAGCTATACTCTCTTCACTTTAACCTGGCCTTGCAACAGTGACCAGCGAAATGTACAGCTGCAGTTGTTCTTGTTGTTGCTGTTATTGGTATTATTCTTCTTGATGTAGCTCTTACCAGTGTCAGCATGTTAAAGACTTGTATTAATCTGACGTCCTAATTCTACCAACACATTAGATTACAATTTACCTCCTCTCTCAACAACCATTACCCCTACTACTAAACATTCACTATTTTACATTTCCATTCACTATTCATCGCACCTTATCAAGTCGTAAGCTGAAAATGTCCACAATATTCTGGACTAACTTCTCGTTCAACATTAACACCGTACCTTCTGCATATCTTACATTTCAATTACTCCATATCCGATCGTTTACCCAAGCTTCACTCCCTCTTCCATCCTTCTCGCTTTGATCTTTTCCATCCTTCTCGCTCTGCCCTTTTCCATCCTTCTCGCTTTGATCCCTCTCACAACCCCAACCATATAAATATTGAACAACCATGGGGACCTCACACACACCCTTGCCCTACACCTGCACTCATTCTCAGTCACTCACTTAAGCATTTATCTACACCCCATGCATTTTCTTTACACCCAAATATTCTCTCTCTCTCTCTCTCTCTCTCTCTCTCTCTCTCTCTCTCTCTCACACACACACACACACACACACACACACACACACACACTAGTCCACAACCCGCTTGCTTACACCTCTCCCATATACACAAATACCATACAAATCTTACGGTGCCTCTTCCATGCCTTCTCCACTGCACCAGGTAACTTACTTTTAATATTTCACCTGTGGATCTCTTACTACTGTGAAAATATTACCTTTTATTCATTAATTACTGGATATTTTGATAGTTCCTTCTCAGTTAATGACTCTCAACACACTTCACTTACTTATTTACTGTCTTCCTTGTGTGTGTGTGTGTGTGTGTGTGTGTGTGTGTGTGTGTGTGTGTGTGTGTGTGTGTGTGTGTGTGTGTGTGTGTGTGTGTGTGTGTGTGTGTGTGTGTGTGTGTGTGTGTGTGTGTGTGTGTGTGTGTGAGAGAGAGAGAGAGAGAGAGAGAGAGAGAGAGAGAGAGAGAGAGAGAGAGAGAGTAGATACAAAGAGAGCAAACAACACTTTTCCTTATGTATCCGACACCAGGAATAGACTAGACAGGCTATTCCCTAAGGTCCGCCAGTTCTCCCAAAGCAAGAAATGGTCACACCTTCACATGTCACCACCTGGGCGCTCATACCGAACCGTCCATACTGAATACATACACTAGCTTAATCGTACTACTTCCAGACGATTTTATTCAGCTCTGGGTAGGCCTCTCGTGCTGAAAGGGTTACTGAGGGCTTTACCTAACCCCTCCACTTCAAAAAAATCTCTCTCAAGGCGAATAAAATCGTCTGAAGGTAGCAAGATAAAAAAAATCGCGTCCTATGGTTGTTGTTATTGTTGATGTTTTTCTTCTTCCTCCTCCTCCTCTTCCTCCTCCTCCTCCTCTTCCTCAAGCTCATCGGAACTGTGAACCCGGTGGACTTCAGGCTTAAACTTCCATCCTCCTGAAGCCCACCATCCTCACTTCAGGGGACAGGGAAGTATCTGAGGGACGAGTGCACGACCAGGAAGTTCAGCCGCCCGGGTATATCAGTGCCACCACGCGAAGGCGCCCCTCTCCAACACTACTCCATGGCTGACGAGGGTTAAATGCCACGGAAACTCAATATAAATTCAATCAACATTATTTTGGGGTGAATCCATAGCGTGCATTTTCATTCTCTCTCTCTCTCTCTCTCTCTCTCTCTCTCTCTCTCTCTCTCTCTCTCTCTCTCGTGTCTATTCTTATCTAAGTCGCTCTTCTTCCTCTTATCTCGGATGCACTTTTCTTTATCCTCTCTCGTTTTTATTCTCTCTCCCTAATCCTTTCCTCCTCCCATTTTCCTCTCTCTCTCTCTCTCTCTCTCTCTCTCTCTCTCTCTCTCTCTCTCTCTCTCTCTCTCTCTCTCTCCTCTTTGTAGTTACTTCACAGCTTCTATTTTCTCTTGTTCCCCTCCCTTCCCTTCCCTTCCCTTCCCCTCTCCTCCCCTCCCTTCCTTTCCCATTTCTTCCTCTCTGTTTGTACCTCCTTCCCCTCCTCTTCTCTTCCATTGTCCTCCCCTCCATGCTCACACCCTTCCCCTCTCATATACTTTCCCCTCTCTCCCCTCTCCTCCCCTCCCCTCCCCTCGCCCACAAACGTAATATGTGAGAGAGGGTGTGACATCTGTGGTGGGTAGACTCTCTCTTTCTCACTTTCACACACTCACCCTCTCTCACACTGTACCTAGACCTCACTTATGCTCTCCTCCACTCTACTATCCCGACCTCTCTCTCTCTCTCTCTCTCTCTCTCTCTCTCTCTCTCTCTCTCACACACACACACACACACACACACACACACACGTTACTGCCAGATCTCTGTAAGTGTGAAGCGCATGTCAGAGAGAAAGCAAAAGAGAGAGGGTGTGAAAATGGTGTGTGTGTGTGTGTGTGTGTGTGTGTGTGTGTGTGTGTGTGTGTGTGTGTGTGAGAGAGAGAGAGAGAGAGAGAGAGAGAGAGAGAGAGAGAGAAATACAATCCACACAAATCATTCCATCTATATAAGGCAGTTTGACCCTAAATTTAACAGCCCTTCCATCTTTCTCCTTCAAGACGATGGGTGTGTCTTAAGAAGCACATAAGTAGGTGGCGAAGGTGAGACTAAGATGTAAAATTTTCTTGAAGGGTTAGTGAAAAAATTACATGGTTTGCAAATAAGGAAAAATGTAGCAGAGCAAAAGGTTACATCCCAGTCCTCCACCCCAATTTACTTCCATCCCTTCCTCTTCTCTCCTCACTTCTCCTCTCCTCTCCCCTCCCCTTCTTTCCACTCCCTTCCCTTCTGTTCTTCTCGTATCTCGCCCTCTTTCCTCTTTTTTAATTACTTCTTCATTTTCTCCATCCCACATTTCTCATCTATACTGTGCATCCATCCACTCATTCACCTATCTACTCATCCACTCACTCCCCCACACCCGCATCCATCCACTCTGACATCCTCACAGCCAGTCATCCATCCATTCATTCATTTATCCACACACTCATCCACCAATCCACCCATCTAGTTACACTCCATCCACCCACTCCTTCACATAGCTACTCACTCACCCATCCATACACTCATTCACTCCTTAATATCCATCCATACACTCATTCACTCACACCCACCACCACCACACACACCCATCCATCCCACCACCACCACACCCATCCACCACCATCACCACCACCACAACCACACCCACCCATCCACCCACCACCACCACAACCACACCCACCCATCCACCCACCACCACCACAACCACACCCACCCATCCACCCACCACCACCACCACACACCCATCCACCCACCACCACCACACCCACCACCACACCCACCACACCCATCCATCCACCACCACCACACCCATCCATCCATCCACCACCACCACACCCATCCATCCACCCACCACCACCGCACCCACCCACCCTCCTACCACCACCACACCCACCCATCCATCCAACCAGTCACCCCACCTCTCACTTAATTTTCTTTCAACTACACACTTAACCACTCACCAACTCTCTCACTTTCACACTAATTGTCTCACTCCCTCCACCTCTCTCTCTCTCTCTCTCTCTCAAACTCCAGATTAGAGACAGAATATCAAACCACCTTTGCCTATGTTTATTCTTTCCAACAATCACTCCTTTTATTTTCATTTTTTTTTCCTGCCGACTATTAATGAAGGCCCTATGTACCTCCTCAGCACGAAAAGCCTCTCCTGTGTTGAAGAAAATCGTGAGAAAAAAACTAAATTAGGCGCAAAGGTTAAGGAAGAATGGGACTCCTTTTATGTCCTGTGTTATCTGTCCTTGCTGTGTTATCCGTCCTTGTTGTGTTATCCGTCCTTGCTGTGTTATCCGTCCTTGCTGTGTTATCCGTCCTTGCTGTGTTATCCGTCCTTGCTGTGTTATCCGTCCTTGCTGTGTTATCTGTCCTTGCTGTGTTATCTGTCCTTGCTGTGTTATCTGTCCTTGCTGTGTTATCCGTCCTTGCTGTGTTATCCGTCCTTGCTGTGTTATCTGTCCTTGCTATGTCCTTCCTATGCTACCTGTACTTCTATATTCCTATGTACAATCGCGCTCATAAATAGAAATACGCACTTTAATTTCGACTGGTGGTGGAATGTGGGATTGGTTTAACTTACTGTCAGGCACGCAAATCACCACTACACCAGGCATTAAGAGAAACAGTTCCACATTCCACCAGCACTCGACACTAGGGTAAATAATACGAGGTGTGTGGTGTGTATCCTTACTCATGAAAGCGTCTGTGCACGTAAAAAAGAAGCAGGCAGATACGGAAGCTTCAGGACCGTAATACTGGGGTTTCGCTAAAGTCATAAAAATCTACGGGAGTGAAATACCATGTTTAAAGTGCCTCGTTTAAAGTCTACGGGAGTGAAGTACCTCGTTTAAAGTCTACGGGAGTGAAGTACCTCGTTTCAAGTCTACGGGAGTGAAATACCTCGTTTGGGATCATCATTAGTGACAAGCTTCCACATCTACAAATGCCGCTGTTATACAGAACTGAATCGCTTGGAGAATGAAAGGATAAAACAGGAAAAACGTCACTGGCCTGAGGGGGTTTTAGGAGGGTTCTTTCCTATGCTCACATCCTGGTTCATTTATCTCACACATACCCTTCTAGTCAGTCTCTTTCTCCAAACCACATCAGAGGATATAAGAACTATGGAATAAAATATAGCCATTGTAACACTTCGAATTCCACTGGCATCACTCTCGCTCACTTATCCCGTACCCATTCGTGCATCGCCAGTATGGGGTATGGTGAATTCTAGCTATCACTCTCCCCCCGGGAATTTCCGGTTTTGCAGTGAACTACATATTAACTCGAACAGCGACAGTTGCATTCCTTCATCCTCGCCTCTCCCACCTACTCACTCGGCTAATATTCCTTCTCTCTCTCTCTCTCTCTCTCTCTCTCTCTCTCACACACACACACACACACACACACACACACACACACATGTCCATCCACTCCCCAACTCCCTCAGTCTCACACACACACACCTCCCCCTCCCCTCTCCCCTATTCTCTCTCTCTCTCTCTCTCTCTCTGGCTGCCAAACAGGACATATTAAAGCAGTGTACAAGCATCGTGTGGAGACTCGAGGCAATCTGCATGTACAATGATGTGATGAGCTGCTCTCTCTCGCGTGGACAGAAGAAGGAAGATAGACAGATTAGACAGATAGATAGATAGATAGATAGATAGATAGACAGATAGGAGGTAGATATAGATAGGCAGATAGATAGAGGTAGACAGATATACATAAATAGCTTGATATAAGTGGCAGAAAAAAAAGTGATGCAAGAAATGAGAGTGGATGATAGATAGACAGATAGATATATATATAGACCCAGACAGACAGACTGACAGATAGATAGATAGAAGCGGGAGAAAGAAAGATGATGGAAGACAGGAAGTGAGATTGGATGGATGAAAGACGGAAGATGGATAGAAGCAAAATTGAGAAAATGATGAAAGACAAAGTACGAGAGCATGGAAGGAGGAAGATAGATGGATGAAGAGGAAATATACTGAGAGAGAGAGAGAGAGAGAGAGAGAGAGAGATGGGAAGGAAGGAGAAATTATGAAAGGAAATACAGAAAATTCCTATTGCCATCTCCTTTCTTCTCCTTCAGTCCGTCCCTCCTCCATTCCTTATCCTTCCTCCCTTTTCTTCTTTCTTCTCTCCTTCCCTCCCTCCTTTCTTCTCCCTCTCCCTCCTCTAACTACAAGCCTTTCTTCTCTCTCTCTCTCTCTCTCTCTTCCTTCCAATATCCTTCCTCCCTCTTCTTTCTTTTCTCTTCCCTCTCTCTTCCCTTGGTTCCTTCTTCCTTCATTCCTCTCCTTCTAACTACAACTGCTCCTCCTCCCTCTCTCTTCCATCTGTTAACTTTCCTCTCTCTTATTGTCTTCTCCCTCCATTTCCCATACCCTTCTTCCTCTCCCCTTCCTTTCTTCCCCACCTCTTCATTCTCTCCTCCCCCCTCTTCATATACCCCTCTCCCTCCTCTCTTCCCCACCTTCATTTCCCCCTCCTCTCTTCCCCACGTTTCTCTCTCTTCTCACCTCTCCCCTCTCCTTCTCCCCCTCCTCTCTTCCCCACCATTAATCCCCATCTAAGAGCATAACGACGCATCCTGAGAGGCCAGAATGAAGAAGAATGTGGAGGAATGATCATGCCAGTTTCGTCCACTCGTCCGCCTGCGATTAATCATGCAAAAATACAGACCTGATTCTCTCATTCCCCTTGGGCTATGTTATTATTACCTGGGCGGTGCGGTGGGCGGTGGGTGGGGAAAGTCTGGGTAGGAGTGGGTGGGGAAAAGTTGGAGTGGGTGTGGGGGGGGAAAGTTGGAGTGGGTGTGGTTGGGGAAGTTGGAGTGGGTGTGGGTGTGGGTGGGGGAAGTTGGAGTGGGTGTGGGTGGGGCAAGTTGGAGTGGGTGTGGGTGTGGGACTGGGGGGATGGGGTTGGTTGGGATGAATGGATGGATGGATGGATTAACAGACAGACAGACAGACAGATGGATAGACAGACAGACAGACAGAGACAGACAAGTATAAAGAAACACAGACAGAGAAAGACATATACACACAGATCATGTAGACAGGAAAAATAAACGCCATAATTACGTGACGACCACACATCATTCAGACCTGCAGTGGAGAGGTGGGTTCGAGGTCCACACAAATGAGGGTATATTACGGTACAGTGTTAATGCATTATAAGCAGACAGATCAAATAACAGACACAAGTGATAGACAGATATACTCACAGACATACATTATATCAATTTCTCTCTGTATATTGATAGACAGATATACTCACAGACATACATTATATCAATTTCTCTCTGTATAGCTATTTATATAACCTTAGCTAGGCCTTGATTTCCTTTTTTTCTTTCTTAAGTTTATTTCATGTAGCTGAGTGACTGAAAAATGACAATGATTCAGTTTGGGTGATTTTTTTTAATAATCTTGGTATCAACTGGTAATTTCATTCAGCCCTAGAGTCTTCTGTTTATTTATTTATTTATTTATTTACTATGAGGTCAGAGTTAGCTTTCTGTAAATCATTCTAATCGGACGAGTATAAATGTTAAATATAAGTAATTCCGCAGGTAAACATTAATTTAAGGAGGTAATCTTAGGGGGTTAATGGAAACTACGATACGTCTCCCCTTAGCTGAGGAAAATCGTCTGAAGGAAGTTAAAGTATACTAAGAAAGATGTAATGATATGGAAGTTTTACATTGCCTGGCTGTGTTAAAGTCCCATATTCCATTTTCTTTCCTTCGTTTTCGTCTCAACTTCCATGTCAATTCGTTCCTTCATTCCCACTCCCATTCCCTCATTCCCACTCCCATTCCCTCATTCCCACTCCCATTCCTAGATTCCCACTCCCATTTCTAGATTCCCCTTCCTTCATTCCTACTCCCATTCCTAAATTCCCACTCCCATTCCTTCACTCCCACTCCCATTCCCACCCTCATTCTTTTATTCCCACTCCCATTCCTACATTTGTACTCCCATTCCTCTATTCCCACTCTCATTCCTACATTCCCACTCCCATTCCTACATTCCAACTCCCATTCCTACATTCCAACTTCCACTCCCACATTCCCATTCCGACTCCCCCACCATGCTGAATCATTCCTAAGTATTTTTAAAGACTGAAAAAAAACGTTAGTGGAGAATTTGAACATTGCATTCTGAAAGGGAGGAGGGGCGGTCTGGGTGGTTATTATTATTATTATTATTATTATTATTACCATTGTTTATATTAGTAGTAATAGTAGTAGTAGTAGTTGTCGTTGTAGTAACAGTAGTGACCGTGGTAGTAGTATGATTATTATAGAATTTTTAATTGAGCTGCTCCGGTAATAAAAATAATAACTAATAATAACAACAACAATAATAATAAAAACAAATAATTATAAAAATACTGCTTATTAAGTCGATTATTTTTATCATTATTATTATTATTATTATAATTAGGCAAAAGTGTAGTTAGCAATACACAGGCATCAGGTAATCTAGTGATACACGAAATCAATCAGACACAGCCAGGTAGACGGAGGTATGCACGCTAGGAGACGGCTGGAGGATATTCGCTGACGTAACCTCTTCACCACGATGACGTATCCTCGTAACTACCACGATACAATACTCAGCTTCGTAAATGTTCGCACCAAAGGGGTTCTAATTACCTCTCATTCACCTGTAATTAATCTCACCTTGCGATAACCCCTACCCCCCCTCAGGTTAATTACTGGCCAGGTGTAGTTAGACTGGAGCGCCGATTTGACTATGGTTTTTTCACCTTAACTTGGCTCAGATTTTCGTCCATTTGAGCGATATTCTACGTAGCTCATTGACAAATAAAATGTAAAATGTTAAATCCTTAGAGAGAGAGAGAGAGAGAGAGAGAGAGAGAGAACAATAGACTGAGATGGGAGACTGCTTGTGCGGGTCTCAAGGGATAGAGGGGAGGGAAGGAAGGAGAGAGAGAGAGAGAGAGAGAGAGAGAGAGGAGAACTAACAGGAAGGGGAGTGTGAGATGAGACACGACGAGAATGAAGGAAGGGATGAATAAATAAAGGAATTAGGAAGGAATACGTGAATGATGAATAAAGAAGAGGAGGGAGGGAGGGAGGGAGGGAGGGAGGATGACAGGAAGAGAGGAAGGAAGGATGACAGGAGGAAAGGAGAGGGAGGAAGGAAGGAGGGAGAAATGACAATTAGGGAAGGGAGAAAGGGTAGGGATTGAAGGGAGAAAAAAATGATTGGAAAGAAAGAAAAAAAAAAGGAAACAAGAGGGAAAGGAGGAAAGCAGAACTGACAATAAGGAAAGAAAAACGTACAGAAGGAAAGGAAGGAAGGGAGGAAGGAAGGACGGACGGAAATAAGAAAGAAAGGACGGACGGACGGAAGGAAAGAAGGAAGGAAGAAGGGTGGAAGGAAGAAGGAAGGAGGGAAGGAAGAAAGGAAGGAGGGAAGGAAGAAAGGAAGGAGGGAAGGAAGGAAGGAAAGAAGGAATATCGGTCATGCTGTCTATTACCATTATTTTGTTTTGTGCAGGGTCACTGTTTAGTCTCTCTCTCTCTCTCTCTCTCTCTCTTAGTTTATTACTGCGTTCATTGCCTCCCCTCATCGGTTTTTCTTCACTTCTTTCTTCGTCCATTTTCTGTTAAAGGATGAGGAGGAGGTGATGGAGGAGAATTTATGAGGGTAAGAGGAAGAGGAAATGAGGATAAGAAGAAAATAAACACTAAGGGGATATAAAAAGAAATAAATAAATAAAAAAGACGAAGAGAAAATGTGAAGAGTAATAATAAAGAGGAAGAGGAAGAGGAAGGCCAGAAGAGAGCAGGAAGAGCAAGAGCGAGACAAGAAGAGAGAAGGAAAAGGAAGAGGAAGGCCAGAAGAGAGCAGGAAGAGCAAGAGCGAGACAAGAAGAGAGAAGGAAAAGGAAGAGGAAGGCCATAAGAGAGGAGGAAGAGGGAGACAAGAAGAGATGAGGCAGACAAGAAGAGGATGAGGCAGACAAGAAGAGAGGAGGAAGAGGAAGAGGCAGACAGGAAGAGAGGAGGAAGAGGAAGAGAGAGACATGAAGAGAGGAGGAAGAGGAAGACGGAGACAGGAGAAGAAGGAACGGAGGGAATGATGACACAAGGCAGGAGAAAGACAAATAAGAAGACGATGATGGAGAAGAGGAAGAGGAAGAAAGGTGAGGAAGAGGAGGAAAAGAATGAGGAGGAAAAATGATGGGGAGGAAGAGAATGATGAAGAAAAAGATGAAGAGGAGGGTGACGAGGATGAAGTGGAAGGGGAAAAAAAGAGGAAAAAGTGGACGAGGAAAATTAAGAACAAGTTGAAGAAGAGGAAGAGGAGAGTGAAGTGTAAAGTCTATGAAAAGGGTGAATATTAATGTGCAGACACGCAAACTGAATAGCCAATGGAAAGGTGTTACGCAAGCAATGAAAATACAAACCATAATTACAGGTAAATGGATCAGGTAGATGTAATTAACCGTTTTAATATTTTTCGTCCTACTTGCAGCTTATTTCAGGTAGTTCAATGACTGGAAAAGACACTACTAAGGCTCGACATCCATTCCACAGCACTTCCTCGTGACTAGCACCATATTCTAGTGTTAATCTCTACACGAATAATGAAGGAGGTAAAATGAAGGAAGGAGAGGAAATGAGGAGGAAGAGGAGAGGCAGAGAGAGAGAGAGAGAGAGAGAGAGGAAACGGGGAGGGAAAGATCTAGTGTTACATCCTTCTAGTGTTATGTTATTGTGAGAGGAAGTCAAGAGTACACCTTCCCTCTTGGCCCCTTCCTGTTCCTCCTCTTATTAATCTCTCTCTCTCTCTCTCTCTCTCTCGTTCCATTCATTTCTTTTCCTCTTTGATTCTTTTTTCACTTTTTTTCAGTCTTTCTCCATCACGCCTCTTCCGTTTCCCTTCTCTTCCTCTTTCCTCCCTTCCCTCTGCCTCCCTTTCCTTCTCTCCCTTCCTCCGCCCCTCCCTACCCCTATACATTCCTCTCCTCTCCTCCCTACATTCCTCCCTTTTCTCTCCCTTCCTCCCTCCCAACATTCCTCCCTTTCTCCCTACAATCCTCCCTCCCCCTAACATTCCCAAGTCTCCCTTCTTCCCTCCTTCCCTCCCTCCTACATACCTCCCTCTCTTCTTCCCTCCTCCCCACATTCCTCCCTCTCTCCCTCCCACCCCTCTATCATTCTCTGTTCTCCCTCCCTTTATACATCTCTCTCTCCCTCCTTCCTTCCTTCATTACGTCCCTCCCTCCTTTCCGCCCCTCCTCTCTCTCTCTCTCTCTCTTTTCCTTCTTTCTTTCCTCCATTTCTCTTTTTCATTCTCTCCTTTACTCTGTCTTTCCTCATTCTTACTCTCTCCTTCCTTTCATCTTTCTCTCTCTCTCTTTCTCCTTTTCCCTCCCTTCTCTCTGCCTTTCCTCCCTCTTACTCTCTTCCTCCTCCCTTCCTCTGCTCTCTCTCTCCCCTTTCACTACATTCTCTCTCTCCCTCCCTCCCTAGCTCCCCTCTCCCCCTCCCCCATACTATTTTCACCTCCACTTGTTGCTCCTCCTTCCATTAACGCCATTTTTTCTCATTGTTCTCTCTCTCTCTCTCTCTTTCTCTCTCTCGCCTTCATAAAATAAGAGAAGGAAGTAATGCAAATAAAAGAGAAACAAAAAGATGGAAGGGAAGGAAGGAAGAAGGAAGAGAAGGAAAAGAAGGAGAGTGAGACGTAGAGGATGAAAGGAAGGAGGGAAGGGAGGGAGAGGAAGAAGGAAGGGAGGGAGAGGAAGAAGGAAGGGAGGGAGAAGGAGAGGAGAGAAGAGAAGAGGAGAGAAGAGAAGAGAAGAGAGAGAGAGAGAGAGAGAGAGAATTGCTTTTCCGGTGTTCCTTTCCTCCCCTCTCCTTTATTCCTTCTCTCTCTCTCTCTCTCTCCTTTGTCTCGTCTGTATCTAATTACCTTTTCTCTCTCCCTTTGCCCTAATATTTCTCCTTTTTCTTTTTCGTCACGTTATAATCCCTCTGTTCTCTCTCTCTCTCTCTCTCTCTCTCTCTCTACAGGAGGACGTGGTGCTTCAGGATAACAGGTTCTTACTCACTCCTTCCTTTTTTATCTCGCTTCTTCCTTCCCTCTACGATCAACAACAACAACAACAACAATAATAATAATAATAATAATAGATGTGGTGGAGGTAGTAGTAGTAGTAGTAGTAGAGGTAGTAGCAGCAGTAGTTGTAGTAGTAGTAGTAGCAGCAGTAAAATATGCACACATAATTTGCTACAACAAAAAGCAAACGATTATAAAAAAAAAATGAAAGACATCATCATTTTTAACAACAATTCACGATGATGGTCAAGTTTAGCAGACAGACTGGAGGACCTATTCTGACTAGTAACCAAGGAGATCCAGTCCCATCTTATAACTAGCCCTTCGAATTTCAGTCAATATACTAGCTCCGTAAGTCGGCCAGTTCTATCATATGAAAAAAAAAAATATATGGTTCCCAAGGGCCATTTATTGGGACTTATATTTTTCATTTTCCACGTTAATTACTGTGATGTTCATGAAGGGCTAATTAACTCACTAATATAGCACTCGTAAAGGCTGGGAAAGTACAGTAATTATAGTAGCCTGGTTAAGGTGTACACAGACGCTAAAGCTGGTTATAGAATGTACACAGAAAGGATCAGTGATGTTGATATATGTAAGTGTCAGGTAAAATGCTGAATGAGATGTTTAATGAGATGATGTTTAATGAGATGCTTAATGAGATGATGTTTAATGAGTCACAATATTACTTACACACGGAATATCCCAGATCCCCTTTCACCACCAAAGAGTGGGTTGATTATATTTAACTACTGTACACGAAAATGATGGGTGTCAACGAGATATGTGATATAAAGGATTCAACATTACCTTATATAATTCAGCAGAGCGCACTTGGAATATGCAGGGCAGTTCTGTTTACCATACCTGAGGAGAGAGAGAGAGTCTTATATTAAAGAAAAGAAGCTATGGCAGTAATTGTAGGTTTAAGGGTCCTGTGCAATTAAATCTATTTCTAATTCTCTCGGGTTCCCATGACTCACTCTCAGCTGAACAAAATCGTCTGGCGTCAGCTGGAATACACTACAGAGGGGTCCCGAACAAGACAACTGCGCCGGACGATTTTACTCAGCTCGCGGGGGATTTGAGAGTTCAGGGACACGGATATGTTATAAAGAGTAGATTCAAAATATTATCTCTACCACGACTAAATGGGGGGCTCTTTTACTCTCTCTCTCTCGCTCTCTCTCTCTCTCCTTTATCACCCTCTCCCTCTTCTACACATCTCAGAGAATAATGGCTCAATTGCCGTTCTTAACCTCTTCCCAGTCTTATCATATTTCCTTCTCCCTTTCAGTCTCTCTCTCTCCCCTTCCTCCTCTCTCCTCTTTCCCTCTCGTCCTTTCCTCTCTTTCCTCTTACCAGTTTCATTTCCTCCTTTTGTTTTAGCTTTCTTCTTTTCCTTAAGTCTTTTCGTTCCTCCCTCCCCCGCCTTTTTCTTTTTCTTCTACTTCATCTCCTCTTCCTCCTCCTCCTTCACTTCTTCTTCTTCTTTCTCTTCCTCCTCCTCCTCCTTCTCCTTTCCTTCTTCTTCTTTCTCTTCCGTCTTTAATTTCTCTTCTTCCTTCTTCTCACTCCATCCTCTTCCTTTTCTTCGTCTGTTTTCCCTTTCCTCTGTCGTTCCTACCCTCTCTTTTCTTTTCATATTTCTTCCTCTTTCATCCTCTCCTCCCTCCTTCATTCTGTTTCCTTCCTTCTCTCTTTCTTTTTTCCTCTTTCTTCCACTCTTTTCCATTCTCCTTCCTCCTCTCTTTCTTCCCTTTCCTCTCTCTTTCTTTCTTTTCCACCTCTTCCTTCTCTTTGTTACTCCTCTAATTCTTATTTCCTCTTAGTTTTTTCCTTCTTTCGCTTCTTTCCCCGTCACTCTCTTCTTTCCTCTTTTTCCTTTCTCTTGCCACATGCGTCTTCTCCCCTTCTTTCTCATATTCTGTCTTCCTCCTCCTCTTCTTCTTCTTCTTCATTTTCTTCTTCTTCCTCTTCTTTCCCTATTTCTCTTTCATTATTCTCTTTCTACTCCTTTCCATTTTCTCGCCTTTCTTCTTCCTCTTTCACTCTCTTTCCTTCCTTCCTCCTCCATCGTTCTCATCCCTTCCTGACTCCCTTTTCCATTTCTTCTTTTCCTCTTCTCTCCTTCACTTCCTTCTCCTCTTCCTTCTTCCCATTCGCTCTTCTTTCTTCTCTATCATTCTTCCAGTCCTTCTCTTTTCTTTATCTTTCGTTTCCTACCCTTTATTCTCTCTCTCTCTCTCTCTCTTCTTCAACTCTCCTTTTCTCGAAATCTCCCTCCCTACATCTCCATTTCTCCTTCCTTCCATCCATCTCTCCTTCTCTCCCTCTCCTTCTCTCCATCTTTCCTTCCTTCCCTCCCTCACACTCCATATATTAATAAGCATAATCCTCCAATTTCTCGTCACTCTCACCTTCTCACTTCCTATTACTTGACTTCCTTCCTCCCTGACTCCTCTTGGCTCACCCTGCTTCATCCTGCCTCATCTTGCCTCACTCTGCCTCATCTTGCCTCACCCTGCCTCTCCATGACCCACTTTGCCTCTTCTTGCCTCATCCTGCCTCTCCTCACCCCACTCTGCCTCTCTTCACCTCATCCTGCCTCTCCATGCCTCATCCTGCCTCACCTCACCTCACCCTGCCTCTCCATGCCTCATCCTGCCTCACCTCACCTCACTCTGCCTCTCCTCACCTCACTCTGCCTCTCCATGCCTCTCCTCACCTCACTCTGCCTCTCCATGCCTCACCTCACCTCTGCTTCTCACCTGTTCTCACCCTGCCTCCGCCTCTCATTTCCCACCACCTCACTTCCCTCCTCCTTCACTCTCCATTCATATCCTTCAGGCCTTCAGACGATTTTATTCAGATTAAGGAAATACCCTTGAAGGAGTTGAGAGAGAGAGAGAGAGAGAGAGAGAGAGAGAGAGAGAGAGAGTGTGTGTGTGTGTGTGTGTGTGAGAGAGAGAGAGAGAGAGAGAGAGTGTGTGTGTGTGTGTGTGTGTGTGTGTGTGTGTGAGAGAGAGAGAGAAATGTAATCTAGCAGGCAGGCACGTAACCATTAGTCTTCATAACATCTCTCTTACACAAGCAGGGCCTCTCTCTTGCCTAATTATTACAGACTTAATTAAAACCAAATTATTCTCCCCATTAGAACAATTAGGGACCGGGATGGACACGCGCAGGCAAAAGCTGGCCGAATATTGCACCTCTTCACCTTCACCTGCACCTTCATCTTCACCTTCACCTTCACCTCTTCATTTTCACCTTCACCTGCATCTTCACCTCTTCACTTTCACCTTCACCTGCACCTTCATCTTCACCTCTTCACTTTCACCTTCAACTGGACCTTCACCTGCATCTTCACCTCTTCACTTTCACCTTCAACTGGACCTTCACCTGCATCTTCACCTCTTCACTTTCACCTTCACCTACACCTTCACCTCTTCACTTTCACCTTCACCTTCACTTCATCTTCACGATAGATAGAAATAGGACGATAGATAGAAACAACTCATTTTCCTCCACCAATTTCTTGTACCATTAATTTCACCCCTTTCATGTGATTTTTTTTTTTTCGAACTGAAGGGGTTATAAATAGCCCTAATTAACCCCTTCAGCACGAGGTCCTTCTTATGCTGAATAAAATCGTCTGGAGGTAGTCAGGAAGTGTTTAATTTATAGACATCGATGGCTTGTGTTTTCTCGTTTGTATGTTTTATCTGTGTTTGAGATGGTCTTACACACACACACACACACACACACACACACACACACACACACACACACACTCTCTCTATCTCTCTCTCTCTCTCTCTCTCTCTCCATAAAAGTTGATTAAAAAGGATTACAAGTTTCCGGATCCTGCCCCCGCCATTTATAACAACGCAGAAAAAATAGGGCTAAGAAATTGATGATGATGATGATGATGATGATTAGAAAGAAGAAATGGTGGTGGTGGTGGTGGTGGTGGTGGTGGTGGTGGTGGTGATAATGATGATGACGATGATGATGATGATGATGATGATGATGAGTAGGAGGAGGAAATGGTGGTGGTGGTGGTAATGATGATGATGATGATGATGATGATGATGATGATGATGGTGATGATGATGATGATTAGGAGGAGGAAATGGTGGTGGTGGTGGTGGTGGTGGTGGTGGTGGTGGTGGTGGTGGTGGTGGTGGTGGTGGTGATGATGATGATGATGATGATGATGATGATGATGATGATGATGATGATGATGATGATGATGATGACCACTTTCCACATCAACCCAAGCCCATTTTCTAAGTGGCCCAGGATGTCACGCAGCGCATTCTTCTCACCGCTTTAGTCTGCCTCTTAAACCTTAACACTATTTTATTTACGTGACCTTAATATCGACCGGGTTTGGCATAAATAGCACAGAAGGGGATGTTCAGGTGAAAATGTGGGGAATAAATCGCCACGGGAGAGGTGTTAGGGAATCTGCAGAGTCATTTATATTACGGCCATCAAATCTCGGGGAAAGACATGTTGATTTTATTCAGGCTGACGTGAGACGATTTCGCTCAGCACTAGAAACCCCTCCAGATAGACATAGATAAATAGACAGATAGATAGATGGATAGATAGATAGAATGATAGATGGATAGATAGGTAGATAGATAAATATATAAATAAAAAATAAATTCTTAGAAAATTTAGGCAAAGGTCAAGGCCACGGGGAAAGGTCAAAGGTAATGGTCATTAGACGAAAGAAATTCAGTAAACAAAATATCTCCAAAAAATATCTCCAAAAATACCTCCAAAATATATCTCAAAAAATATCCCCAAAAATATCTCAAAAAATATCTTTAAAAAATATCTCAAAAAAATATCCCCAAAAATATCTTCAAAAAATATCCCCAAAAATATCTTCAAAAAATATCCCCAAAAATATCTTCAAAAATAGGTCCAAAAAATATCTTCAAAAAATATCCCCAAAAATATCTCAAAAAATATCTCCAAAAAAGGTCTTCAAAAAATATATCCAAATGCTGAATAAAATCGTCTAGTAACAGCAGGAGATAAACACGTCATCGGTCTGAAGGGATTAAATGGGGATTAGGGGGATTATTCTTGTAGTAGTAGTGGGATTTAGGATTTTTTTTTTTTTACCTTAGCCTTTTAAGGAAAAAAAAAAGAAGTCAATCTCAGCTGTATAAAATCGTCTGGAGAGCGAATCACACACACACACACACACACACACACACACACACACACACACACACACTTTTCCCGCCTCTCTAAGAAATTACTCACTCTAAGCCAACCTTCTGAGAGCACTTAAAAAAAAAGAGAAAAAAAAAAGAAAATACCTTGAACATTTCTGAACAATTACCGCCTCCCACACACTCTCCCTCACCTCCTCCTCCTCCTCCTTCTTCTCCTCCTCCTTCCTCTCCTTCTCCTCCTCCTCCTCCTCCTCCTCACAAGCTCATCCCACTCAAGCTTATGTCGAGAAGCCACGGAATTTAAGTTTAATGTTCAATCTTTTTCCATGTGTGATTTTGGGGTAATGCTGCCCTCTCTCTCTCTCTCTCTCTCTCTCTCTCTCTCTCTCTCTCACTGGTAGACGTGAGTGAGTATTCTTCTTCGTTGAGGATTATTCATGTTCTTGTTCTTGTTCTTCGTCTTCTTCGTCCTCTTTTTCTCCTGTTCTCTTTCTCCCTCTTTCTTACTCTTACACTACTTCTCCCTCTCCTCCTCCTCCTCCTCCTCTTCTTCTCTTCTTCCTCCTCCTCATCTTTTTCTTCCTCTTCTTCCTCCTCCTCGTCATTTTTCTTCCTCTTCCTCTTCTTCATTGTCATAATACCAATCCTTCCACTGTTATGTAGGGTAATTCCAAGGTTTAACAATACCATACACAGTTCTATTTCTCTATACCGGAAGTGACAGAAGGGTAGATAGATAGAAAGTAGATAAAGAGGGCAAAGAGGATGGTCGTAAAAGACTTCATAGCAAAGAGGGCTTCACCTTTCATTCACCTTCCTCACCAGACCTATGCATTCCTCGTTACATCTAGCTATCTATTTATGTCTATCTATCTACCCATTCATCCATCTATCTATCTGCCTACCTACCCACCTCTCTACTACCTATCTATCCACCTATATCTATCTATCTATCTGCACACATGGGTAGAGAAAACAGACTTTGTTGTGTGGACGGCGGGAGACACTACGTTAAGTTTGTACTGATTGATGGTGTGTGTGTGTGTGTGTGTGTGTGTGTGTGTGTGTGTGTGTGTGCGTGTGTGTGTGAATCCAAGCTAGAGTGCAAGTGAGTCCAAGCTAGAGTGCGAGTGAGTCCAAGCCAGAGTGCAAGTGAGTCCAAGATAAAGTGCGAGTTCAAGCTAGAGTGCGAGTGAGTCCAAGATAAAGTGCGAGTTCAAGCTAGAGTGCGAGTGAGTCCAAGATAAAGTGCGAGTTCAAGCTAGAGTGCGAGTGAGTCCAAGATAAAGTGCGAGTGAGTCCAAGCTAGAATGCAAGTGAGTTCAAGATAGAGTGCGAGTGAGTCCAAGCTAGAGTGCGAGTGAGTCCAAGCTAGAGTGCGAGTGAGAGTGCGAGTTAGTCCAAGCTAAAGTGCGAGTTCAAGCTAGTGCGAGTGAGTCCAAGCTAGGGTGCGAGTGAGTCCAAGCTAGAGTGCGAGTGAGTCCAAGCTAGAGTGCGAGTGAGAGTGCGAGTTAGTCCAAGCTAAAGTGCGAGTTCAAGCTAGTGCGAGTGAGTCCAAGCTAGGGTGCGAGTGAGTCCAAGCTAGAGTGCGAGTGAGTTCAAGCTAGAGTGCGAGTGAGTCCAAGGTAGAATGCGAGTGAGTTCAAGCTAGAATGCAAGTGAGTTCAAGATAGAGTGCGAGTGAGTCCAAGCTAAAGTGCGAGTTCAAGCTAGAGAGAGAGTGAGTTCAAGCTAGAGTGCGAGTGAAAGCTATAGTGCGAGTTCAAGCTAGAGTGCGAGTGAGTCCAAGAGTGCGAGTGGCTGATGAGCGTCTTGAGATGAACTGCGGCTGTGAGATAAGTCTGGGGAAAGATGGAAAGATGAGGGAGTCCAATTCAAAGATGATCTAGGACGAGATTAGAGTCCTACGTAAGTCTGGCTCCAAGATAGGGCGAGTCAAGGAAGCTAATCCCAGTTGAAGGATTTTGGCGCGCGCGCACACACACACACACACACACACACACACACACACACACACACACACACACACACACACTGCTCCACACCTCACTGTACCCAAACTCTCCACTTCACTACTGTCTGAGGTACAAATCCGTCTTTCGTTTTTTCAAAGTTTAATTCGCTGACTTTCAAAACCAATAAAGTGTGTGTAACAAAACATAAACAAATAAATAAATCCTGACTGTAATGGGCGTGGTCTTGGCGATTTAAAGGAAAGACTTAAAGGATGTGGGGAAAGTCAGGATTAGCGTTGGTTTTAGTCCTTCCTTAAATCATGACTTCGTTCAAGATTTATTTTACATCGTCACATCCACAAATATGAAAAAGAAAGAGGAGAAGAAGAAGAGGAAGAATAAGAACAAGAACAAGAAGAGGAGGAGGAGGAGGATAAGAAAAAGAAAAGAAGAAGAAGAAGAAGAAGAAGAAGAAGAGGAGGAGGAGGAGAAGAAGAAGGAGGAGGAAGAGGAGAAAAAGTAGAAGAAGAAGAATTTAGGCATTATCTTTGAGAGGCTGGCCCGTTACACCTACACACCAGCACCACCTCTCTCAGCTGAAATGAAATGATCTCACGTTGACTGGAACAGCATGCTAGAGTTGTCCGAACGATGAAAGGGTCAAGTATCATATGAAAATACAATACGATCGTTCATATTTATACCTTAATGAAAAAAAAATCCACCACGTTCCTTCTCTCTTCCAAAGCGTCTCAGGTTCACACTACTCTCTCTCTCTCTCTCTCTCTCTCTCTCTCTTTCTCTCCCTCTCTCTTTCTCTCTCTCAGCTTTTTATTTCCCTCCCCTCATCTTTCTCTCACCTCCTTCCTTCCTTCCTTTCTTCAGCTTCAGTAATTTTCAACCACATAATTCATTTCCCTCTTCACGCTGCTCACTCCCCTTTGTCATTCATTTCTTTTCATTCAGTCTTTTCATCTCATCATTCCCCATCGTCTTCCTTCGTTTCCTCCTCTCGTATGCTCATCTTCATCTCCTCCCCTTCATCTTCTTTCTCTTCCTCTTCACTTCCTATGTAGTTCATATTCTCTTCTCCTTCTCTACCCTCTTTCCTCCTAATTCTCCTCTATTATGTCTGTTTATCATCTTCCTTCTTCCTCTTTCGCTTATTCTTCCCCACTTCCCTTTCCTTTACCTCATTATTCTCCCCTCTTTTCCTATTACCTTCTTCCTTTTTTTCCTCTCCCACCCTTGCCTTTCCATAATTTTCTTCCTTCACCACTCTTTCCCCTTTCCTCTTCCTCCTTCCACCTCCTCACCTCTCATTAGTCTCCCCATCTCTGTCGTTCTTTCTTCCTTTTTCTTTATGCTTTTCTGTCTTCCTACGTCCTTTTCTGCTCTTAATCCCTCCTCCTCTTCTCTACTCTCTTCCTTTCAATCTTTCTTCTTCCCTCATTTCTCACTTTCTTTAATTTTTTCTCTCAATCTATCCTCTTCTCTCCCACTCACTTCTCTCTCTCTCTCTCTCTCTCTCTCTCTCTCTCTCTCTCTCTCTCTCCATCTTTTACCTTCTACTCATCCTTCCATTTTTCTTCGTTCATCATTCTCGCTTCCCCTCCTTTTCTCCTCTTCTGTATTTTTTTTTTCATTCTCTTTCCCTTTATTTCCTTTATTCATTTCCTCTAAAATCCCCTTATTTATCATTTTAATTCGTCTTTACTTTTTCTTCCTTATTATCTCAGTTTATCCTCTCTTTCCTGGTCTAGCTTTTCTTCTCTTTTTTAAATCCTTCTTCATTTCTCTTCTCACCAGCTCTTCGTTTTACTCTCTCTCTTTATTTTCACTATTTTTCAAGGTCTGTTTAGTATTACCTTCTCCTCTTGCAATTCCTTCAGTCTTTCCTTCTTATCTCTCTCTCTCTCTCTTCGCATTCTGTTCGTCCGTCCGTCCGTCTGCCTGTCTGTCTCTCTCTCTCTCTCTCTCTCTCCCTCTTCCTTCCCGTCTGTCTTAGCTCTTTTCCTCCCTAACCCCACTATCATCTTTTCCTTCACTGCTGTCTTCCTCTCTTCCTCTTCTTCCATCTATTCCTCCCATTTTACCTCCTCTTTTTCCTCTTTTTTCTTCATTCACCATCCTGTTGCTTTTGTCTATTTCCTCTTTCGTCTGTCTTTACATTTTTCTTCATCCACTTTAATTTTTCTTCTTTCTTTAACTATCTATCTATCTATCTATCTATAGCCCGACGCCCTAATCCCGCAAAGGGTGGCCGCAGACAAAACGCCTCCAAGTCACTCTGTCACCCACCATTTGACTCCCCTCCCCCCAACTCACCCCCCCCCTCCCTCATATACCTCTCAACTCCATCCCTCCACCTCATCCTCGGTCTACCCCTCCCTCTCCCTCCCTCCACCTCACCTACATACACCCTCTTAGTCAGTCTTTCATTCTCCATCCTCTCCACATGTCCAAACCATTTTCTTTAATTATTCTTTATTCATTATCAATCATCTTCCTTCCCTTCCCCCTCTCATATGCTTGTCCATCTTCATTATCATCCCTAATTTCACCTTCCTTCTTTACTCTCTCTCTCTCTCTCTCTCTCTCATTTATTCAGTCAATTATTTCTCTATTACCTCTTCTTTCCTTCCTTCTTTCTTATGCACATTCCTTCCTTCCTTCGTCTCTGTCATACCACTTTCCTTCCTTCATTCTCTGCTCCCTGTTGCTCCTTCCTTCTATCTTTCCTTTTCCTCAAGCTTTCTCTGTTCTCTCTGTCACCTCTCCCTTCTTCCGCCATTCTGTCTTCTCTCTAACCTTTCTATCGCCTCTCCTACCACCTTTTTCTATCTCCTCTGTCTATCACCTCTCCCTTCTTCCGCCATTCTGTCTCTCTCTAACCTTTCTATCGCCTCTCCTACCACCTTTTTCTATCTCCTCTCATTTCTTCCGTCGCTCTGTCTTTTCCCTCCAATCTTCTTCCTTCATCCCGTCTGTCGCTTGTCCTCTTTTTTTCTTGTTTCTTCACTGTGTCTTTACCACCTCTTACCTCTTTATTAGAAATACTTCCTTTATTTTTATTACTCCTTGTGTTTCGTTTTACTCTCATTCTTTCCCACTGTCTTACTTCCCCTTTCCTTCTTTCTTTCTCTCCTTCCTTCCTACTTTCCTTGAATTTTCAGGACACTTCACTCATTTTGTCTCTCCTCCTCCTCCTCCTTCTTCTCCTCCTCAACATAAATATCCTCTCTCCATCTCCCTCTAACCCCCCCTTCTCTCTCTGTCTCCCCCCCCCCCGTTTCTTTTTCCTTCTCCTTGACCTCTTCATCTTTTTCCTCCACACAAATATCCTCTCTCTCTCTCTCTCTCTCTCTCTCTCTCTCTCTCTCTCTCTCTCTCTCTCTCTCTCTCACTCTCCTATTCACCTATCATCTTCTATTTTTCTTTCTACCGCATCACTTACCTCTCTCTCTCTCTCTCTCTCTCTCTCTCTCTCTCTCTCTCTCTCTCTCTCTCTCTCTCTCTCTCTCTCTCTCAAAAAGAACAGCTACAGGGTGGTAAAAATTATGTTCCCGCGGTCTACTTGGCAGGGTGATAATTTCCGGGCCTCTAATTTCAGTGAGTGAGAGGTTATGGGGCGTGAGGAGGAGGAGGAGGAGCAGGAGGAGGAAGATGTGATGAAAAGGTTGATGATGATAATGGGTAGAGGTGAGAGGGGAGAGAACGTGGACTAAAGAAGAACGGAAATATGATGATGATGATGATGATGATGATGATGATGATGATGAGGATGAGGAGGAGGAGGAGGAGGAGAACAACAATATAATAATAATAATAATAATAATAATAATAATAATAAAGTGGGATATTAATAAAGAAAATTAATATATATATATACAACTGGAAAAAATAAAGGGAAAGAGGAAGTGAGTAACGAAGATAAGAAAATGATGATGATGATGATGATGATGATGACGATGAAAAACTGAAAACAATGATGACTGATGATAGAGGTGATGATAATGAAGATGAAGAAGATGAGAGGAGTGGGAAGATGAGGAGAAAAAGAGTAAGGAGGAGGAAGAAGAAGAATGGAGAAGGAGGTAAAATGACGATGGAGAAGGGAAAGATAAAGTTAGGAAGAAACATCAGAAGGAAAGAAAACGGAAGAGCGTAAAAATAAGAGGAATGGATATAATAATAATAATAATAATAATAATAATAATAATAATAATAACAAAAATAATAATAATGATGATAAAGAAAATAAGGACATGAAAGAGGAATGAAAAATAAAGCAAAAAAAGCAAGAGGAAGGGGAAGTTACCCTCTCATCTCCACAAAAAACGAGACCCTCTCTTAATTATAGAGAAAATGGGAGTGGGGCTTCCTCACCTCACTCTAGCTCACTTTCTCTCATTTTCTCACTATCTTCCCGACTATCCCATTTAGCGGCTCAATTATGCTCTCTCTCTCTCTCTCTCTCTCTCTCTCTCTCTCTCTCTCTCTCTCTCTATCCACGTTTCTTTCCCTTCTCATTCATTCATCACATTCCCTTGCCATCCCCACACCCATTTCCCCCCCATCCACATCCCTGTCCATCCCCCGTTCCCTCTTTATCCCCACTCCCTCTCCAGCCCCACTCCCACCCATCCCCATCCCTCCCATCCCACTCCCTCTCCCCAACCCCACTCCCTCATTATTTATATCAATCCCCCTTCGCCTCTAAGGTAGCCATATTTGCAGAAGACACGAATATAAGTGAAGAGGCAATTACCAAAGAGGACCCTGAAGAATCCATCCACAGACTACTACTACTACTACTACTACTACTTCTACTACTATTACTACTACTACTAATACCTCTCCAAAAGCTGAAGGAAACGGTCTAGCAGCATCAAAACTAAAAATATAAATGGAACAGCAGATGAAACTTACCCACGTCGACGAAATCATTTTTTTACCTGTTACCTCAAGATGATTTACCTTATTCTTAGGAGGGTCTCTGGGTGTCTTAAGTGGCTATAAAATCTTGCGTAAGAAGCCCTTAAGACGTGGGGTAAGAAGAGACTAAGGAAATTGTAACGGTGTGTTTCGAGTGATTTTTTTTTTTCTTGATGCCAAAATGAAGGACCCACAGCCGGCAAAACTGGTCCTGTTCCGAGAAGTATAATGCACACACACACACACACACACACACACACACACACACACACACACACACACACATACAAAAGCCCTTTCATTTCGCATTATGTTTAAAAGAAAGGAAGTTGTCAGCAAAGGGAAAGACAGAACACTGGAAAGGAAGACAGCCTGGAAGTTGATCAATTGCATGCAGGAAAGACTAAGAGTACATGCCAACTCTTGCATTAGGCAGATGGAAAAAAGAGGGACGAATGTGTGTAGGCAGACGGGTGCTACGAGCCTGTATACGTCACCGAGGAGGGCTGGACAGGGTGCGAACATGTGAGACCAAACATAATTTCGTTACGAGCATTACCCCCTTTCGCCCCCTCCCCCTCTCTCCAAACATGCCCCCCCCCACTATCCTCACCCCACCTCCCCCACTCACCCCTTCTCTCATATGCCTCCCCCGTCCCCTCTCCCTCTTACCCCACTCTCCAAACAATTCTCCCCACCATTCTCACCTCCCCCCACTCACCCTTTCTCTCACATGACCTCCCTGTCCCGTCCATTTCCCCACCCTGCCTCCCCTCTCCTACTTCACCCTTCACTCACCCCACTCACTCCTTCTCTCACATGCCTACCCACTGTCCCCTCACCCTCCCCACTGTGCCTCCCCTCCCCTACTTCACTCCTCACTCACCCCTCTTCCCCACAGACCCAGACAATAGATGGCAGGGTTCACCTAAGTGACGTCAGGTTCAGCTCTCTTTGTTTATGTACTCCCCTTCCCCCATCCTCCCTCTTCCCCCTCTCCCCTCCCCACTCCCACTCCCTGCACCACTCTTACGTCTCCCACCTTCCCTACCCTCCCACACTTTTCTTCCTCCGCCCCCATTCACTTGTTCTTTTTCCTTCTCACTGCCCACAATCACTCTCTTCTTCCTCTACTCCTATTTAACATCTTTTCTTCCTCCATCCCCACAATCACTCTTTCCTTCCTCCACTTATCCACTGTTTTCTTCCCCTAACCCCAATCAATGACTCCCGGACGATAACTTTCTTTTCACCTGTCCCCACTAACTCCCCTCCTTAACTCCCGCTCAGTCACCTGACTTTCCTTAACCCCATTCACTCCCCTCCTCGCCTACCCTCACTCACGCCCCTCCTCCCCTACCCCCACTCACGCCCCTCCTCCCCTACCCCCACTCACTCCCCTCCTCCCCTACTCCCACTCATTCCCCTCCTCCCGTATCCCCACTCAATCACTTTACTTCCCCATCCCAATTCACTGTTTTCTTCCCCAACATCCAGCTAGTCACATTCCTTGCTCTACACCCATTATGAATCACTTTCCTTCACCCATTAATCTGCTCTTTTCTTCCCACACCCCCACTCTTTTCTTCCCACACCTCTACTCTTTTCTTCCCACACCTCCACTCTTTTCTTCCCACACCCCCACTCTGTTCTTCCACACCTCCACTCTTTTCTTCCACACCCCCACACTTTTTTCCCACACTTCCACTCTTTTCTTCCACACCCCCACACTTTCTTCCCACACCCTCACTCTTTTCTTCCCACACCTCTACTCTTTTCTTCCCACACCCTCACTCTTTTCTTCCCACACCCTCACTCTTTTCTTCCCACACCCTCACTCTTTTCTTCCCACACACTCACTCTTTTCTTCCCACACCTTCACTCTTTCCTTCCACACCCCCATTCTTTTCTCCCCACACCACTCTTTTCTTCCCACACCACTCTTTTCTTCCCACACTTTTCTCCCACACCCCCACTCTCTTCTTCCCACACCCCTACTCATCCCCTCTCTTCTTCTCCACAGAACCACACCACAGATGGCAAGGTCCACCTGAGCAACGTACAGCTGGCCTCGTCTGGAAGGTACAAGTGTGAGGTCATACTCGAGAGCCCAGCCTTCCTAACTGCAGACTCCTCCTCGAACATGACCGTCGTAGGTAAGTTAGGGGCAGTTACAGTGAAGTTAGGGGAAGTTACAGTGAAGTCAGGGGCAGTTACTGTGAAGTTAGGGACAGTTATAGTGGTTAGGGGAAGTCACAGTGAAGTTATGTGCAGTTAGAGTGAAGTTAGGGAGAAGTTACAATGAAGTTAGGGAAAGTTACGGTGAAGTTAGGGGCAGTTGCAGTGAAGTTTTGGCAGCTAGTGAAGTTAGGGGCAGTTACAGTGAAGTTAGGGGCAGTTGCAGTGAAGTTTTGGCAGCTAGTGAAGTTAGGGGCAGTTACAGTGAAGTTAGGGGAAGTTACAGTGAAGTCAGGGGCAGTTACAGTGAAGTTAGGGCAGTTAGTGAAGTTAGGGACAGTTACAGTGAAGCTGGGGGAAGTTAGTGAAGTTGGGGAAGTTACAGTGAAGTTAGGGCAGTTACAGTGAAGTTAGGGTCAGTTACAGTGAAGTAAGAGGTAGTTGGTGAAATTAGGAATAGTTACAGTGAAGTTAGGGGTTGTTACAGTGACGTTAGGGGAAGTCACACTGAAGTTAGGGGCAGTTACAATGACGTTAGGGACAGTTACAGTGAAGTTAGGGGAAGTTAGTGGCAGTTAGTGAAGTTAGGGGTAGTTACAGTGAAGTTAGGCGAAGTTACAGTGAAGTCAGTGAAGTTATAATGGTTAGGGGAAGTTAGTGAAGTTAGGGGCAGTTACAGTGAAGTTAGGCGAAGTTACAGTGAAGCTAGGGACAGTTACAGTGAAGTTAGGACGGGTTACTTTGAGTTAGGATAAGTTAAGGTCTTGTGTGTAATCATAACTAAGAGGCCATCCTTCCTAACTTAAGGTATGGGAAGGTATGGTAACTTAGGATTGTGAGAAAAGGTCTTGTGGTTTCTGTGAAGTTATTACACACGCCTCCTCTATTACTGATGTCGTCGGTGAGTTAGAGAAAGTTAGAGATAGATGAAAGTTAGGGAGAGTTAGATGATTGTCTGGGGTGAGCTAGGGAAAGTTAGGACGGGGGCAGGAGCAGTTTAAGCTGCCGTAAGTAAAGGAAAGGTTATTTATGGATAGTTAGACTGTGATACGTTATTGAGAAGTTAGGGCAGCTTAAGAATTATTGTCTGGTTATAACTATGGCTATCCTTCTTAACTGCAGACCCTTCTCTCTCTCTCTCTCTCTCTGCGACTTACAAGGGGTGGGAGGGAGACAGAAACAGGAACAAGATTACATTAAGAAATTATTAAGAAGTTGGGTTAATTTATAATTCTGTGTGAGGTTATAAATGAAAGAGAGAGAGAGAGAGAGAGAGAGAGAGAGAGAGAGAGAGAATGCTATACCTAAATAATTCACAATAATACACGAAAATGCTAACTTTCTTTTTTTTATCTCCCTTTTTTTTAGAGATACCAGAAGACAAGCCTACAATCACCGGCACTCAGCATCAGTATCGCATAGGTGACACGGTTCAACTTAATTGCAGCTCACCTAGGTCATTCCCGCCCGCTGACCTCGCCTGGTTCATCAACGAAGAGAGGGTAAGTGGCTCGTTAAGTGGTTCTCAGTGGTGGTTGGGTCGTTAACTTGCCCCTTAATGGTTGGAGCAGATCTAGTATTCTATTCCACATGCATCCACCGACTCAAAACGCTCCTCCACACAACAACCCATATCCACCCATCCACCCAAAAACTCGCTTCCACCCATCCATCCACTCAAACCTCCACCCTTCCATCCATCCATCCACCAGTCCACCCAAACGTTCACTCATCCACCCTTCTATCCACCCATGCCTCCACCCATCCATCCACTCAAACCTCTACCCATCCATCCTTCCATCCACTCAAATCTTCACCCATCCACCCTTCCATCCACCCAAACCTCAACCCATCCACCCTTCTATCCATCCAAACCTCCACCCATTCACCCACCCAAACCTCCATCCATCCACCCAAACCTCTATCCATCCACCCTTCCATTCACCCAAATCTCCATCCATCCACCCTTCCATCCACCCAAACCTCCATTCATCCATCCTTCCATCCACCCAAGTTTCCACTCATCCACCCTTCCATCCACCCAAACTTCCATCCACCAAAACCTCCACCCATCCACCTCCACCCATCCAATACACCACTCATGGGTGTTGACTTAAGATGCACTGAGATACACATTCGCCACACAATACACCCTGTTGAGAGAGAGAGAGAGAGAGAGAGAGAGAGAGAGAGAAATCCACTTTACAAACCTGATTTAGCCTCACCGCATTTTGACCTGCAGGACTTAGCAATGGCAAACCACACACACACACACACACACACACACACACACACACACACACACACACACACACCACACACACACAAACACACACACCACACACACATACATATACACACACACACACCTACGCCCCTTCCACACACACCCACGCACCCCCACAAAAAAAGAAAATATCCACTTCACAACCCTGATTTAACAAGGCCACAGCGCCACTCACCTCTAGGGAGAACAGAACAAGCCACCTGAACATAATCTGGAAATAACAGCAGAACAGCACATCCCCAAGAGACAAAAAAAAAAAAAAAAGAAAAAAGAAAAATCTAGCCCCACTAAAAACATGAACTCTGGTATTTCACATATTCCTGAAAGCCTCGAGAGAGAGAGAGAGAGAGAGAGAGAAGTATCAAATCACACTCAGTTAATCCGCTGCCGTCACCTTTAAATCCTTCGCCAACCAACAACGACTGATGTGTACTGAGGTAAACATTACTCCCAGGCACACGATGAACCCATACACATAATGGATTATATCTACCTATGGGTAACTGTCTATCTATCTACCTATTTCTCTAAACATTCATAGCTACAATCACAACACACACACACACACACACACACACACACACACACACACACACACACACACAAACACACACACACACAGGCAGAGTAAATGAACACCATCCATCCATCCAAACATGATCCTATCCTGTACTGTTGCATCAGAAGTGTAAATGCCCCGGATCTAGGCTACTTAGTCCAAGCATACAGGGAAAGGGTGACCAGTCAGTCCTCCCCGAGCGGCATTCTATGAGCCACTATCTCCAAACATAACTCTAATCAACCCTTATGAGCTACTTTTCATTTTCCTTTTTTTTTTTTGGGGGGGGGATGCTTAACCCAAAACACCTCCAGGCACCTATTAATCGGTTATATGGTTACTTCCCATCGTAATTAGTTTCACGGAGTACAAGCAACTAATTTGTCATTCAATGTAGAGTCACCCGCAGGTAGTACTTCACCAAATGAGTGGATGGTGTCAACCCCAACCTACTGCCGGAACCAGGACACACCAATTCTCAATCTACATAATTTTTCGGAATCCAGAGGGAGAGAACCATCAAAATTTTTGGTTCCAGAGCCACAGTAACTCACATATTACTTCCCCTGTCAGTGCCAATTATTATTATATTATTTTTTTTTTAATGCAAGGAAGAAGGAACCAAAGGCCAGAAACCCGCAAAAACGTTCCCTCCAAGAAAAAACAAAAACAAGATAACAGAGACCCCAACTGCAGATCCGTGGTAAAAAAAAAAAAAAAAAAAAAAAAATTATTCCACAACTGAGTCAAGTTTGGTCTACAACCTCTCTCTCTCTCTCTCTCTCTCTCTCACCCCACGAGGAAAAAAAAAAATCCATTATATAACCCTGATGTATACTATGCCCCCTCGCCATTATTTATATATCCGGGTCGTGCAGGGGAGATTATCATTTTCTTCACTGATATTTTTCCGCTCGGCCTCTTCCTCTTGCATATTTGGGAGGCGGCCTGGCAACCTCTTAACTCCTGCTACCTATGTTCTTCTTTACTTTACGCATATTCGGTCTCTCTCTCTCTCTCTCTCTCTCTCTCTCACCGCTTTATTTCTTACTTTCCTCTATTTCCACCAACTTGCCATGTTCCATTCAACTACTTCCTGACAAACCTCTCTCTCTCTCTCTCTCTCTCTCTTCTATTTCTATCTACCATCTACTCCTCCCCTCTTTTCTGTCGATCCTATTTACCACATAATTAATCTCCTTCCCCTCCCACACCCATCCCCCATCCTCCCCTCATCTCCCCTTCCTCCCTCTCGCCTCCCACTCCAGTTCTCCCTCCCTCTCCTCTCCCTTTTCTGCCCTTCCCTATGTCTCTCCTCCTCTCCTCACTTTTCCATCTCTCTCTCTCTCTCTCTCTCTCTCTCTCTCTCCATTTATTTATGTCCTTCCTTTCCACTTTCCTCCTCGCTTCTCTTCTCTTCCCCTCCGTTTTAATTCCTTTCCTTCCTTCCTTCTCTTTCCCCTCTCCCGTGGCCCACTCACTCTACATACCTTCCCCTCCCTTCCTCATTTTCCCCTCTTCCTTCCCTTTCACCTTCCTCCCTTATTCCCTCAAGTCTCACCTCCTCTCTCTCCTTCTTCCCCTTCCTCCTTCCCATTTTCTTCAGTTCTTTGTCGTTACTCCTCCTATTCCTTCTTCCTTCACTACCTCCCTGTCTTCCTTCCTCTTCTCCTACCCAGTATATTTCCTCTTTTCCTCACTTCCTCCTTTCGTCTTATCGTCTGTTCTTCTTTATCCCTTTTTTCTCTCGTTCATTTTTCTTCCTTCTATCACTTCCCTTTCCTCCTCTTTCTTCTCCTCCCTCCCCTCTTTCAACTTTCTCCTGCCCCTTCCTCCCTCCCTTCGTCCCTCCCTCTCTATGTAACTCTCTTCTTACCCCTATTCCTCCTCCTTCCCCCCCTCCCCTCTCTCTCTCTCTCTCTCTCTCTCTCTCATGCAATATTGGCCCCAGCTTGGAAAACAGACGACATGCACTTCCTCTTTGCCTTCCACTTCCTCTTCTTTTTCTCCTTCCTCTTCCCCTTTCTCTTCCTCTTCTTTTTCCTCCACATTCCTCATTCTTTTCTTCGTCTTCCTCTTCTTTTTCTCCTTTCTCTTTTCCTTTTTTTTTCTTCATTCTTCCTTGTTCCATTCCTCTTCTTCCTATTCTTCTTCCTCCCCTCACCGCCCATTTTAAGAGTATTTTTCTTCTTTCTATTCCTTCCTCTTCCTCTTCCAGCTTCCTTTTCCTCCATCAGTTCCTCTTATTCTTCCTCTTCTTTCCCTTTCTCATCTACATCCTTCCTCTTCCTCTTATTTTTGCTTTCCCCCCTTCTTCCTGTTCCTCTTAATGTTCACTTCTTTCCCTTCCTCTTGTCCTTCTTTTTTTCTTTTTTCCTCATCCACTGTTCCTCTTGGTCAACCCACCCACATAATACATTTACGCACACGCTTCCTAGTCCACACAAGTAGACGCCATAATACGCACATGAATAAAACGCATATGACGGTAAAGCTTTAAAGTTTTTCTCTCTCTTACTTTATTTTCTTTTTATTATTTTTCTTTTTGCACTAACAGAGACGACAAGTTCAGTGCGTGTCCCTAACTGTGTAACTCACTCACTCATTCACTCGCTCGCTCACTCACTCAATCACTGAATCATGGAAAGTTTTTGAAGGATGAAATATGGCAAGCTGCAACCGTAGAATTTTATAAGCACCACACATGCCTTCCTGCCGCACTCAAAGGGGTGTCTGGGGTGCGTCTTAGGTGCTTTAAGTGTGTATCTAGGGTGTGTCTGTGGTGCGTATCCAAAGACAAGAAGGACAGGTTTTGGGTGAGATGGGGTGGTGAATACGGATCCACTTAGTTTGGTTAAAATGGGATCAAGTGTCTCTGAAAATACGAGCACACTAAAACTCTGTCCCTTCGCCACACACTTCCTTGTTTGTAGGATCTAAAAAAAAATATATGAAAACAAACAGTAATTCTTCTGTTTGGAATTTTCTGTACGCCATCTTTACCACTCATCTCAGTCTTTACTTCCTTCCCTTCGCCTCTTCACATCTTTAAACCCTTCTCTTCTTCTTCTCTCAGCATCATTCCCTCCTCACATCTCTTCCTCCTTCTTGCTTTATTATCCTCTCCTTTCACTCATAGAAAAGATACCACAGTCTTGTTTTAGAAAGGATCATCACGTGCTTTGCTGTTTGCCTTCTCTTGTAATCCTCTCTATTTTCTCTGTTCCTTCCTTCCCATCCTGTCCTCCATCCTTCTCTTCTTCCTTCATTCTTCCATCTTATCGTTCCATCCCTCCTCTCCTCCCTCCCTCCTTCCTTCTGGTCTCTCTCCATCCTTCCCTCTTTCCTTTCTCTCTTCATTCTTCCCTATCGTTCCACTCTCTCCTCCCTTCCTCCCTCCTCCCTTCTTGTCTTCCTTCATCCTTCCTCCTTTCCTTGTTTTCTTCCTTCATTCTTCCCTCTTAACGTTTCATTCTCCACTCGTCCCTTCCTCTTTCCTTCCTTCATCCTTCTCTCTTTCCTTCCATTCTCCTCTCCTCCTTCCCTCTTTCCTTTCCCATCCCGCCATTCTCCCCTCCTTTCTAGTTCTCTTCTGGTCATTCTCTCATTTATTCCCTTCTCTTTTCCCTCTCTTCCATTCCTGTTCTCATTTCCCCTCTTCCCTTGACATACATCTTTCCTTTACATATTCTCTCTCTCTCTCTTTCTCTCCCTCTCTCTCTCTCGCTTCATAAGCTCCGCTCACCCCGCAATCTGTTAAGTTACGTGGGTATATTGAGAGAGAGAGAGAGAGAGAGAGCATAATCCCATCCATATAAAACGCACACTCTCTCTTTTCCGTACACGCAGACAATAAACACACACGCACACAAAGCCGCCTGCCTATGCAATAAAATAAAAGCTTAAAGATAAAACTTAAGCCCCATGTAGGTAGCACACACACACACACACACACACACACACACACACACACGCGCACACGCGCACACACACACACACACACACACACACACACACACACACACACACATATATATATATATATATATATATACACATACATACATACAAACAAAAGCATCATCACACAAAACGCACCCACACCCATGCATGCCCCCTCCTCACACACACACACACACACACACACACACACACACACACACACACACACACACACACATGAAAACAACTCTCGCACACGGACAAATGCATTTATGTACAATATACACACATCCACACACATTTATATATACACATCATGCACAAACTCTCTCTCTCTCTCTCTCATATACATTTTCATACATACTGGAATAATTATGGAAAAATATACAAACACACACATTTATACATACACAACATACACAAACTCTCTCTCTTTCTCTGTCTGTCTGTCTGTCTCTGTCTCTCTCTCTCTCGCTATCGTAACACACACACACACACACTCTAATCCTTGCATTCTGTTTTCTTCTCTGTTCAAACTTTCCCTCTTTTTCGTCTTCCCCTCCTCCCCTTCATTCCTCTCCTCTCTTCTCTACTTTCTTCTCCCTTATTTTCCTCTCCTCTCCTCTCTTCTTTCTTCTCCCTTACTTTCCTATCCTCTTCTCTTTTCCTCCTCTCCTCTCTTGTCCTCTCCTTCTCCTCTTCTCCCCTATATTCCTCTCCTCTCCTCTCATCCCTTCTCTTCTCTCTTCTCCCCTATTCTTCTCTCCTCATTCTTCCTTCCTCTTAAACGCAAGATGAAGAAGCTAGATAGGGTACTCAAAGAAACAAAGGCGTCACAGCCAAACTCTGACCCTGACTCGTGACCTCTGACCTTGACCCCTGACCTTAACCTCTAACCTTGATCCCTGACATTGACCTCTGACCGATCGGCACCAAAATCGGGTCACTTCGTCTCACCCTGACAAACAATGCATAGGTCAGTTTTAATCCCTATCAGATCAAGCATTCACGAGATATCACAGCGTCCTCACCCTTGACCTTATCGCGTGATTCGTATTCTCGTCGGGTGAGAAGGCTCCCTAGCACCTCTTCCTTAGCGATTTATTTCTGGTTATGGCTGGTTAATATCCTTTTGTATACTACTCACGGAGAGGACGGCGACATCAGAAGGATTTATGTAGCACAGGGGAGGACAGTAACAGGTAATAAGCAAAATAAATCGCTTAGGAAATGGTGTTACGGAGTTTTCTTACCTGGCACTTGACTTCTACTCGATCTACATTAAAATCGACCAATATTTAAAATATATATAAAGGTTTTGACACAGAGTTTGACCCAATTACGATCCACACCAGTGCAGGAGATATTTTACATACATACAGGATATACAGGCATAAGAAAATACATACATACACACATACAAACACACATTACACACTTTACATACATAAAAATACATACATACATATATACATACATTACATACATAAAAATAAATACATAAACGCATCAATAGATACTGGCATACAAGCAAATACACATACATTCATACATACAGACAGACAGACAAACACATACATGCTGTACGTACATACATACATATGCTGGAGACATACATATTAACATACACAGATCCATACACAGACATGGGTTTGATGGCAATAGCTAACCCTACGGCGATACGCATGAGAGAGAGAGAGAGAGAGAGAGAGAGAGAGAGAGAGAGAGAGAGAGAGAGAGAGAGAGAGAGAGAGAGAGAGAGAGAGAGAGAGAGAGAGAGAGAGAGAGAGAGAGAGAGAGAGAGAGAGAGAGTGCTATGGAAATACTGTGCTGAAAAGAGACGAAGACAAAAGAAATAAAGGGGGAAGAAAAAGAGGGAGGAGGGCATGGGATGAGTGAAAGAAAAAAAGGAAGGAAGGAAGGAAGGAAGGAAGGAAAGGAAGAAGGAAGGAAGGAAGAGATAGAAAGAAGAAAGAGAAGGAATGAAAGAAATGAATTAAGGAAGGAAGGAAGGGTCATGTTGATGGAATGAAAGGAATGAAAGAATGAAGGAAAGAATGAAAGGATGAGAGTGGTTAAATATGGAGACACAGAATGAAATAAATGAAGAGGTAAAAATTCACACACACACACACACACACACACACACACACAGTAAAAACATTGAGCTTAAAGTGAAAACAACATGGCTGTGTGTGTGTGTGTGTGTGTGTGTGTGTGTAATGGAGGGAATGGATCAGAGAACAGGCAGACAGGCAGAGGCAGGCAGGCAGGCAGGGAGGAAGGTAGGTCGGTTGGAAGATATGGATAAGTAGGTAGGTAGGTAGATAGACAGGCAGGTAAGTAGACAGGTAGGCAGGCAGGGAAAACGGGCAAGTATATTGGTAAGTAGGTAAGTAGGTAGACACGTAAGTAGGTAGGCAGGTAGGTAGGTAGAAGTGTAGGTAGTCAGCAAAGTAGAATAGCAGGCAGACAAAGACAGAGAAACAGGCAGACTGAGATGACTGTTTGAGGTAGGCAGAGAGAGAGGCAGACAGACAGAAATGCATAGAAACTGACAGGTAGAGAGGCAGAGTTTCAGGCAGACAAATAGACAGGCAGACAGGCAGAAAGGCAGACAGACAGGCAGGCATATTGTGAGAGCCACCTGCCCTGATCGACACTACCCCTCCCCCCCCTTGCAGCGTGAATACAGCTCCCCAATACCTCCCCCCCTAGATATTCTCCCCTGTCCTCCCCTAGATATTCTCCCCTGTCCTCCCCTAGATATTCTCCCCTGTCCTCCCCTAGATATTCTCCCCTGTCCTCCCCTAGATATTCTCCCCTGTCCTCCCCATCACATCCCTCCCTTCAATACCCCTCCGCAGTCTGGGTATGGTGAGTTGGGACGACAGTGGGATTTATGAGGGAGACAAAGGGATTTATGGGGAGGGAGATAGTGGGATTTATGAGGGAGGGAGACAGTGGGATTTATGAGGGAGACAAGGGGATTTATGGGGAGGGAGACAGTGGGATTCATGAAGGAGGGAGACAGTGGGATTTACGGGGAGGAAATGGGTGGGGGAGAGATGTATGGAGAAAGGGAGGGGGAAGGGGAGATTAGTAGCCTATTTACGACCCCCCTCCCCCCCAGTCAAGCCCCCCATTTGAAATTCTGGATTTTTTCAATATATTTACACCATGCAGTGGAGAGGGAGTGATGGAGGACGTGAGTGTGGGGTTGGGATTTGTGACGGGGAGTAGGCAGGATAGATGGAAAGGGGGGAGTTATAGGGAGAGGGGATTAATGAGGAGGGAGGATTTATAGGGAGAAAGGATTAATGGGGAGGGAGGATAGATGTAGAGGGTGGAGTCATAGGGAGAATGGATTAATGGGGAGGAAGGATAGATGGAGAGGGAAGAGTGATAGGGAGAGAGGATTAATGGGGAGGGAGGATTTATAGGGAGGGGAGGCTTATGGGGGAAGAGGGATTTATGAGTAGGGAGAGGGATCTACGAGGAGGTGAGAGAGAGAGAGAGAGAGAGAGAGAGAGAGAGAGAGAGAGAGAGACGGATGGAAATTGAGGAAGGAAGATTTATGGGGAAGGGAGGAAAGAGGAGGTAGGTATGGGAGGGGGAGGGAGGGGAAAGGATAGGTAAGGGGGAAAGAGGGGAGAAGGAGTGGGTAAGGAATGGGGAGAATGGGGATGAAGGAGGGGAGAGGAGTGGAATACGGAAGGGGAAAGAGAAAAAGGAGGTAGGGGAGAGGATGGGACTGGGGAGAGAGGGTTGACAGGGGGAGAGAATGGGGAAGGGGGGCGAGGAAGAGTGCGTTATGGAGGGGAAGTGAGGGGAAATGAATGTAGTGGGGAGGGAAAGAGTGGGCAGGGGATGTGAGAGGGGAGGGGTAGGTGAATGTGGGGATGGATGGGACGAGGGGAATGAAGGAGAGGTCGAGAGGAGTGAGATGGGGAGTGAGCAGGGGTAGCAGTAGAGGGGAAGGGGGAGGGGTATAAGAAGGGGAAAAGGAGAAAAAGAGACGGACAGTGAAAGGGAGGGAGATGGGTGGGGAGGGGAAGTGTAGGGGGCTAGAGGGATGGGGGGGGAGAGGCTGGGGAGGGGGGGAAGGGGAAGAATGGGGTACAGGGGAAGGTTTAACTGAAGGCCAAGGGGGTGGAAGGGTTGAAGGAAAGTGGGGGTGGAGGTAGGGGAAAGAGAGAGAGGGAGGGGGGTTGGGAGGGGTGGGGAGAGGTGGACATTATGTAAATTAGAGAATCCGATTATCCGCATAGACGATAGTGCTGGTAAATTATGGAGAGGGATAGTGAGTGGGGTGGCGAGTGGGGAGAGAGGGGTGGGGGTGGGGAGTGGGGAGAGAGGGATGGGGATGGTGGGGAGTGGGGAGATGAGGATAGTGATTGGGGTGGGGAGTGGGAAGAAAGGGCTGGGGGTGGTGGGGAGTGGAGGTTAGGGATGGTAGGAGTGGGGATCAGTGGGGGTGGTGAGTGCGGTGAGGCTGGGTGAATGGTGAGGGATACTGAGAGGTATGAGTGGTAGTTAAATATTGAAAATAATAAATATACAGGATTTTAATACAGCAATTAATATATCGAAAAGAGAAAATGAGAAACCAACAACAACAAAAACAACAACAATAATAATAATAATAATAATAATAATAATAATGAAAATAATAATACCTCACACACACACACACACACACACACACACACACACACACACACGCACACACACATACACATACACACACACACACACACACACACACACACACACACACACACACACACACACACACACACACACACACAAGAAGCTACTGATTAACACCAGGGTCACATACACATTACACCACGGATAAAAATATTCACTTCAGAATAAATAAAAAAAATAAACAATAAACAGATGATTATATTTAGTTAAAGGCTGTTTACTCGGAGTGTGGGTGAAAGACAATGGGAGTGGGGTGGAGTGGGGGGAGACGAGTGGGAAAAATGGGGGATCGAGAGAAATGGGTGTGGAGGAGACTGTGGGTGGGGTGGAATGGGGGGGATAGAGAGTGGAGGGAGAATAGTGGGAATAATAGGGGGTGGAGAGAAATGGGTGTTGAGGAGATTGTGGGTGGGGTGGAGTAGGGATGGGGTGGAGTGGAAAGATAGTGGAGAAGAAGAGAAGAAAGAGAAAGAAAAATAATGGAGAGAAGAGAAAAATGAAGAAAGAGTGGAGAGAAGAGAATGACGAAGAAAAAGAGTGGAGAGGGGAGAAAGAGAAAAAAAAAGTGGAGAGAGGAGAAAGAGGAAGAAAAAAAAGTGGAGAGAAGAGAAAGGAAGAAAAAGAGATGTGAAAGAACGAGGAGGAAGGAAGAGAGAAGATGGGAGGGAATAGCGTAAAAAATGAGAGAGAGAGAGAGAGAGAGAGAGAGGACATTTGTGGGGGGGTTGATCCTGCCGTGAACTACTCTCATAATCAGATTTGACCACAACAAGAGAGAGATGGCTTTTAGTGGGAATGCTGGGGAGGGGGGCTGCGTGTGGGGGGGATGGCGAAGGGGGGGGCGGCTCTCCCAGTGTCCTATCCACCCGATTCTACTATTTACATCTCAGTGTTTCGTGTGTGTTTAACTTTTTCTCTCTCTCTCTCTTTGTTTACTTTTATCTAGCCCACTGCCTCTCCCTCCCTCTCTCTCTCTCTCTCTCTCTCTCTCTCTCTAACCTTTCATATTCTCCTCGCTCCATCAAGCCATCGTTAAATCCCTAATCCCCCATGAGTCCGCATTTAACCTGGAATCCTGATTAAATCCCGTCCAGGTATTTATATCCTCGTTTTTCCTCTGTAATAAACAAGATATCACAATTTCATTTTTTCTTGTGACTGCAATTTTTCTTTCCTCCTTTTCATGTTTATTAAATCCACCTTCTCCTCATCCCCCACACTTGCACACACACACACACACACACACACACACAATGGGGGCTGACCGAATCCCATTTATTTTCCATTCTTTGTTTCTCGTAATTACACGCTATTACGCTTTTTTAAAAACTCCTCTTGCAACACCACACATATATATATTTTTTTAATTCTTCAGATAATGAGAAAATCCCCTAAATACCTCTACCCCTTAATTAACCTAGAAACCTGTAATTTAATCCCACTTAGGGTTTCAATATAACCTCCTTTAATCCCACTTAGGGCTTCAATATGGCGGGTTTCCTCTATCATGCTGTTAGATCACGCTGTTCCTTATATTTTTTCTTAATCCCTCGCACCTCATCCCTCATACTTCAAGGTGCTTCCCCGACACTGATACAATCCCACTTATGGCTTCAGTCTGCTGCTTCCTCCATACTCCTCTTTTTATCTGTCTCTTTTCTATTACCTAATCACACTTCATTCAATCCCTCTTCCCAATCCCTCAGGCTAGTGGACAGCATCTAATCCCCCACGCCTCGACACACTACCCCGGGGGCCTGACCGAATCCCACTTCATTTTTGTTCGTCGTTTCTCTTATACTTGTCTATGCCATGAACCTAATTAGTTACCATTATCTAATCTCTCTTCCCAATCCCTCAGGCTAGTGGGCAGTACCTCATCCCCCACGCCCCGACACACTACCCCGAGGGCCTCACCGAATCCCACTTAGGGCTACAGTTCGTGGTGTCTCGCGAGCACTTCAACAAAGGTGCCATGACCCTCCGCTGCACTGCCAAGATCTCGCCGCACTACCTCAAGACCCAGCAACACAGCGTGGATGGACTCCTGACCTACAATGTGCCGCCTATGGAGTCACGGGCGAAATCTGCAATGTCTGGTAGGTGTGGGGCAGCAGGAAGGTGTTGCGGGGTGTAGAGGGGTGGGTGTGGGCAAGGAGGAAGGTGTGGGTGGATGGGTGTGTGTGTGTGTGTGTGTGTGTAGAGGGTGGGGTAGTGGTGGTAGGTAAAAGTGGATTGACTGCTGAAAATGTGTGTGTGTGTGTGTGTGTGTGTGTGTGTGTGTGTGTGCGTGCGTGTGTGCGCGCGCGCGCGCGCTGGGGTAAGTATAAAGGTGTGTGTAGTGTAGTTGTGATAAGTGTACAGGTTATGAGTGAGTAGTGTATTTTGGTGTCTGGACGCAGGAAGTTATCTGTAATGGATATGAGTGTCTGGATGTAGGGAGGTGTGGTTGTGGTAGTTGTGGTATGCGTGGGGAGGTATAGTCTGGACAGGTGTGGTGGGTGTGGTAGTGTTGGTTGAGTCAGGGGGTCCAAAGTCATTAATATTAGGTAGGTATGGGGAGGAGGGGAAGGTGTGCGAATGTAAGGATGTGTAGTTTCCGTCTCTCTCTCTCTCTCTCTCTCTCTCTCTCTCTCTCTCTCTCGCATAGTTATAGTAAAAGAAGATGGGTTGCTAATTTATAATGTACTGCTTACTGAGTCCTACGTCAACTCTGTAATGCCGGGTATGTGAGAGTCGGAGTGGGCAGGTGTGGGGGTGAACCTAGGTGTAGGGGTGTAGCCAGGTGTGGGAAAGTAGTAATGACAGGTGTGGGTACTGAATGACAGGTGTGTGAAGGTGTAATTTTGATAGATGTGAGGTTGACAGGTGTATTTATGTTTTAAGTGAACTGTTCTCTCATAACTCGGGGCATTTATGAACAACTGGATTATGATATAATGTAATCAGAGCAGAGTCAGGGTGCTCTAAAATCAATTTCAATAACTCTGCCACTCTGAGCATACTTGACGTTGCGGTGATCATGCATGAAGAGTTTAATGTGTTTTAATAATTTGATACTGACAATCCTGGGACATTTCGCAAATACTGAACTCTTTTACAAAACTAGACTTCGAGTACTAATACAACTGGTAAAGCGACTGATACTTTTGACAGTACATGAATTGCCTGATTCATTAATCCAATTTTCATTTTATCTGAAAATCACCAAATCTCTGGTCTGTTTCTTTATTGCGACACTGACAGGAAAACTGGTTGTGTCTACTTTGCGTCTGGGTAGATCGCTTACTTGTATCGCTCTTTCGTTTCTATATACCTGTGTTGTGGTGGTGCGTTTAAAGAACTCTGGAATGCATACCCTTTGCCTCGACCGTATGTGGGTATTAAGTCGGTCTGGTGGTGAGGTAGCCTGGCTTCGAAGCGGATGCAAAGGCTGTTATACATGTGTGACGCAGCGGCCATCTTCATTTTTCAGAGGTCACTGGAAGCGTCTTTTTTTACACAGAGGTGCTGGCAGAGAAAAGTCACATTCAGAGTCCTTTAAGATGGCAAGGAGTTCAACACCCTGACAAAAGCAGTCCAAGTGGCAACATCCGCAAAAACCATATCACCTTCGGACTCGAGCAATCACAATGACACTCTCGGACTCTGCCAGACTTAACACACGGCTGAACAAATATGTGTAGAGTCTGTCCCTCGATGATGACAGCACGGTTCCCATCCCATTCGTAGGCCGTGCCGAAGATAATCGCTGTAACGTTACGGAACACTGAACTTAATGATGACTTATAAAGCAGTTCGTAGAGGCATACTTAGGGAGCACCTCAAATTAACATACATCTGTTCTTAAAAGCCAGCAGCTGCATAACTTGGGTGACGTAGGTACAGGCGAGGGGAACTGGGGTTTGTCAAGAGGGGAAACGTGCATCTAGGTCCGGTGGTCAGAGTGACGCAGCGTATACAACAAAGACTTATAACAACAACAAACCGATGAAAGGAAGCTGTTTACCCACACACGAACTAAAGACAACTCATCTCAGTCCCCCCAAAACACACACACACACACACACACACACACACACACACACACACGAAAAAGCAGTACCGAGCCACTATAACTTGTGTGTATAATTTAGTCCATTTGTAAAGGCAACAGAGTGAATCCGGCAATTTACACACTGCGAAAAAATATCACTAACTTTATAACCCGTGCAGATGTAAACACTAACTGTAAAATATATGCCTGTGAGTGGGAGAGCGTTGATACGAGTCCACCTATGCGACACATATACCAAACGATGATCACGACTATTGCCTGAACTACTGGGCACTGATTGCTTATTTTGACCCACTACCTCATGGAAACAAGAGGACACTTAACACTACTAATGGGTAACTTATTCGCAGTGATTCAACCGGGAACACTGAGAATTAGTTAGATGAAAGAGGGAAGAAGAAGGCTTAGAATTACTGCCTGCCCATTACACGAGGCTCCTTAAGTCAGCCAATTTATGCTGTCTCAATCTTGCCCCTGGACTAACACTTGTGGTGACCCATACTTCGCCCGCATCCCCATTATACTACTGAATAATTGGGAAGAGGAAGAAACAAACCTTGCCCACGAGTCTGACCGGCACGAACTCATAGTAGGAGCTGGACGGTGGAAGCAGGGATGGTGAGAGAGTATGGCGACTAGTCCCTTCAGTGCAAAACGATATCTTAAAAAACAATTGATATGATGTTTTCTTTCTCTCTCTCTCTCTCTCTTGAACAATGACGATGTTGCTTTGCGTCATATATTGTGAAGCTGATAATGAGTAAGCGTGATCTTTTGTTTTCACACACACACACACACACACACACACACACACACACACACTCACATCTACCCACACCTCCCATCACACACCATTTATACACATCACACCCTTACATCCACCACACTGACTTATTTACAGCAACACACCCACACACACACACCGACATCCCTTCCGTACACTCACATCACACCCACATCCCCCAACTCACCCCCTCACCCCCCCCACACACACACCCTACAACCTCCCCTGCTCCGAACACACTCATCACCTCCCCCCTCCCCCCTCACACAAAAAAAAAAATCACCGCCAAAATACATGAAGCTGAAAATATTATAGACGTGCCACACGCAACCACCCACTCAAGGTTAAAAATGTACAAATAACACGATTGTCCCAGGGCAATGACTGCAATTACAACTGTGCTTTTGTAATGGTGAAGGCAGTGAGTACAATACCATCATTATCATCATCATCATCATTTGTTATCGTCAGTCATCATCGTAATTATTATCATCACCATTATTGTTACCATATTGCCTTCATCATCGTTATTATCAACAATCATCATCATCATCATCATTCTTCTCCTCTTCCTTTTCCTCTTCCTCCTCCTCCTCATCATCATCATCATCAACTACGTACACACACACACACACACACACACACACACACACGATTTTTGCCCTGCGTTTGGATTAATGTTTTCATTACCAGGACGCCTTATTTATTTATTTCTTGGGAGTCTCAGGCATCTTAATTTCCCTTCAACACCAAAAGGATCATTCTCTCTCTCTCTCTCTCTCTCTCTCTCTCTCATTAAGCTCAGGTGAGATGTGCAGTATTTAAAGACATTGGAATCATGCCTGTATTTCGCTATGATACTATACTCTATTCACTCTAACTTGGCTTAATATTTACCTCTCTCTATCCCAAATGCTGAGCAGTAACAAGAGATGAACACTAGCATATGCTGCTAGTCACGAAGAAGTGGAGAGGATGTAAAGACGTAGTATTTTCTATTTCTGCCATTAAGATACTGGAAATTAGGTACAAAATATAAAGAAAACTCCATCAAGCTCATTTAGAGAGAGAGAGAGAGAGAGAGAGAGGATGAGGAGCCGTAATTCTGTCTTATTTTCCTCCAAGGTGCGGGAGATAAGCGATAAAATGACCAATATCTCCTTCAAGATGGACGAACTGTAGTCACGAAGAAGTGCTATGGAAATGATTTAGTACAGCATTTTTTTTCTCCCGAAGTACAGGATATAGACTGGAAAACGACGAAAATTTCCGGAAAGTTATGGTGAACGAAGTGTTACGTAAAGGATGTAGGGCGGAAGTATTGTCATATTCTACCGATGAACTATGGGAAATAATGAACAAACTGATAAAAATCCCGGCCAACTTAAGATGAAGGAATGATAATCACGAAGAAGTGTTGGGGAAGGGATGCAGGGCCGAAGTAATGTCATATTCTTCCAATGAACTAAAGGAATATAAGCTACAAAAATGTGAGAATTGTCCCCAGAAATCCAGGTAGACGAACTGTATTATCATTTCTCTTCACAGGTGTTGGTGGCGGTGGAGGCGGTGGTGGTGGTGTGGTGATGCTGATGGTGGCGGTGGCGATGGTGGTGAACGGAGCGCTGCCACATCCGGGCTCCCTGCGGTGACTCGCTAATCCCCGAACAAACCAACCCTGAAGCTCCGAAACATTTGAAACTTAACCCTCAGCTGTTTCAGTCCTGGCGAGCGATGACTAGTGGGGAACATGGTGCTGCTTTTAGGTGTTAACATGGATTATACATCGCTGTTTTAGATTATATCACTCCATTTTTTTAAAGCTTCACATCGCCAGGGTTTCGAAACACCTAAAGGGTAGTTTTCAATCATGTGGTTCGAACTTTCATCCTCTTCCCCCCCATGGGTGCTTGTATTTCCTATCGCCCTGTAATGTTGGTCGTTTGTAGCTTCAGACTAATGCCTCAGTGTAACCTGTGAGCCGTATTCTCGTTGACTTAGGAGGTCTCGTAACGCCCTTTCCTTGGCGATTTATTCTGTCTATTAAAGATGTATTTAATGACCATTTTGTCTGCGGTGTTTCTAAGCTAAATAAAATCGCTGACCGTGAGCTCTAATGTAATACGAAGTTTATTATTACTGGCTGAAACTTTAATCCTGGCAGTCTTTACTATTCTCTCTCTCTCTCTCTCTCTCTCTCTCTCTCTCTCAGGCACAGCAAAATCGCCAAACAGTTATCGAAATCTATTACAAAGAGATTAATTCGCCGTCAGTGAGTAACAGCTAAAAGTGCATAGATGTGAACAAACAAATTATTTTACGATGATTTCCGGAGCATGTGATGACGACAAATGTATTTAATCTTTTTTCATCGTTATTGTCTACAAATTCTAATGAGGGACGGAGGCTAATCACATTTAATTACAGGTGTTCCACAGGTGACCGTTCTGGCCTTTGGTTCCTTCTTCCTTGCATAAAAAAAATACAAAGAGCTTATTAATACCTTGGATTATTGAGATTTAATTCTGTGCCTATACTGTACCCCTCAACTGGTTCTAGAGAGAGACGCCTGCACGTGGTGGCACTAATATAATCGAGCGGTGGAGCTGCCCGGTTATACTAACGTCCTTCAACTCCCTCCCTATCCCCCGAAAGGAGGATAGTGCACTGCAGAAGAGTAATTTCAGCCGGCAATCCACTGGGTTCACGTTCAGATGACCCTGGGGTTGCAACTACTCCTACTATACTACCATTACTACTACTACTACTACTACTACGACCCCTACGAAATGTCAGTACGAATGCTTACACGTCAACGAGAATACGACTCACTAAAAAAAAAAAAATATAGCATAAGATTCGATTTTCTTACACTCCCTCACCCCTTCCTTACGAGTTTTTTTGTAAGCTGAGTAAAATCGTCTTGTGGTAAGTAGTATTTTGGTGCTGTGGGGATGGCTCAGTCTGCCGGTGTGGGCGTGGGGGGTGCAGTGGGAGTAGGAAATGAGTAAATGAGCCGTCCCCAGAGTACATGGGGTAGAGAGAAAGACGAGTGTTTTAAAGGCTATGGACCACGGCATCGCTCTGAAGGGGTTAATGGAGACGGTTTCTGGCCCCTTCAATAAATAAATCGTCTGTCATTAGTACGAATAAATCAGGTCAATAATGAATAAATATATAAATAAATCGTCTGCCATTAGTCAAAATAAATCACATCAATCACCATCATAACGAAGAGAGTTTGAAAAAAAAAACCTCTCGTATTTCCTACTTTATCAGCGAGCCACCGGACGATTTTATTCAGCTTTCGAGTATTTTCGAAGGAGGGGGATTGGATATAGCCTTCATTAACCCCTTGACTACTACAGAACTGCCCTAAAAAAAAAAAAATCGTCTGGAGAAAGCAAATAAAAATCGTCTGGGGAGGCAATAAAAAATTTTCTGGGGAGAGTAGGAATAAAAATCGTCTGAAGAGGCAAGAATAAAAATCGTCTGGGGAGGAAAAAAATAAAAATAAGTCTGGGAAGAAAAAATCTTCTTGGGAGGCAAGAAAAATAATCGTCTGGGGAGGAAGAATAAAAATCGTCTTGGGAGGCAAGAATAAAAGTGGAAGGCAATCGTCCTGCAGGGGTTAAGCCTGTACATATTTCTTGAGAGGTTAACCCCCCTCCTTCCCAGATCGAAGATGAAGAAAATCGTCTGAAGGAACGAGAATGAAGAAAGTATTGAGGGGATTTAAGAAATGTTCCTGGCCCCTTCACTTCGAGGCCTGACCCCAAGCTGAATAAAATCGTCTGGAAATAAAATAAATAAAAATAAAGATGATCGTAGTGAAGTGGTTTTTATGATAGTGGTCGTGTGTGTGTGTGTGTGTGTGTGTGTGTGTGTGTGTGTGTGTGTGTGTGTGTGTGTGTGTGTGTGTGTGTGTGTGTGTGTGCTGGTTGGCTGGCTAGTTTGCTTCAATGTGTTTTTATTTTGCTTCTTTGTATGTTTGTTTTCTGGTGTATGGGTATGTATGTATGTATGTATGGATGGATGTATGGATGTATGTACGTATGAATGAATGAATGTATGTATGTATGTATGTATGTATATATGTATGTATGTGTATGAACGTGTATATGTATGTATGTATGTATGTATGTATGTGTATGAACGTGTGTATGTATGTATGTATATCAAATCTACTGTGAGTGATGTAATTTCTTCCCTTAAGTCAGCAGGCATCATAATTACACACTACTGTACATAATCTCCACCACCATCAAGCCATTTCACTCAGCCTATGGAGGGCTTCATGACGACTACAGCAACCCTGTCTAATTCCAAATCTCTCAGATGAAGAAAACCGTCTCGAAATAGTAAGACCAAAAAAACAGGAAAAAAATGAAATAAAAAGATGGCACTCATATAATCTAACTTTTTTTTTCATGTTTTTTTTTTATCTACCTCATTCTCTTTCCCGCCAGACGATTTTCCTCAGCTGTGGGTAGATGCTTCGAGGTAGAGAGGGTAGATAGGGCCTTCAAAAACCCCTCTGCATGATAAATATTCTTAACTTAAATAAAATCGTCGAAACAGGGAGGTACTTGAACGAAAAGGGTGGTTTCTTGGGGTTTAGTCGTTTTATTTCGTTCACTCCAGACGATTTCGTTCAGTTCAGGGGCGATTTAATTCCTTGAAGGGATTAATGAAAGCTCTAGCTAACCCCTCCAGTTTAACAAGCCACTCCTGAACTGAATAAAATCGTCTGATTGGTTAGAATGAGTCGCAAAATGACCGGATCGAAGGGAAAGCCACGCCTGGACTGAATAAAATCGTCTGGTTGCCTAGAATGATTCGCAAAATGGCCGGATCGAAGGGAAAGCCACGCCTGGACTGAATAAAACCGTCTGGTTGCCTAGAATGATTCGCAAAATGGCCGGATCGAAGGGAAAGCCACGCCTGGACTGAATAAAATCATCTGGTTGGCTAAAATGAGTCGCAAAATGACCGGATCGAAGGGAAAGCCACGCCTGGACTGAGTAAAATCGTCTGAAGTTAGCCTGAATGGGATGGGAAACAACCGGATTAAACTGATAAGAATCTCTATAAAATAAATCCTATTCTTAGATGCTAGGCCAGGATTACCAGAGTTCCCCTTCAGCCCGAGGACGTCTATTATACTATCTATCCATCTATCTATCTATCTGTTCTTTAGGGTCAGACGATTTTATTCAGCTCTGAGGGATTTTTTTTATATTATCCTTCAATGCCCTTCCCACTGAGGCTTTTGGTGGCGTGACATTCGATAGAAATGGGGGCACGCGTCTCCTTGGTTACTAGTCAAAAAAATCTCCTTCCAGTTAGACAACGAACGGCCATCATCTGAGCTGAAAGGGGGTTGGTTTGAGGGGGGAAGAGGATTTTGAGCCAGGTACATGCAACCCAACTACAGACAGGCGCTCTCTTAAAGGCTGAATAAAATCGTCTGGAAGCAGCAAGAGTTTAAAAAAAAATAAACCACGTCCTCGGCCTGAAGGGGTTTATCGTCTCCTAGAATAAACTGGGACGGATGACTGGCAGTTCTCTCTCTCTCTCTCTCTCTCTCTCACATGGACTTTAACTCAGTATAAAAACGCCCTTTTATTTTTACAAAGGCCACACGGATTTTTTTTTTTTTTTTTTTTGGACAAGGATTTATTTAATTTTTTGCTAAGGCCACACGGATTTATCTTATTTTTTTTGCTAAGGTCACACGGATTTATTTTATTTTTTTGCTAAGGCCACGTGGATTTATTTAACTTTTTGCTAAGGCCACACGGATTTATCTATTTATTTTTTGCAAAGGTCATATGGATTTACTTTATTTTTTGCTAGGGCTACATGGATTTATTTTATTTTTTTGCTAAGGCTACATGGATTTATTTTATTTTTTTGCTAAGGCTACATGGATTTATTTTACTTTTTTTGCTAAGGCTACATGGATTTATTTTATTTTTTTTGCTAAGGCTACATGGATTTATTTTATTTTTTTGCTAAGGTCACACGGATTTATTTATTTTTTTGCTAAGGTCATATGGATTTATTTTATTTTTTTGCTACGGCTACATGGATTTATTTCATTTTTTTTGCTAAGGCTACACGGATTTATTTTATTTTTTTGCTAAGGCTACATAGATTTATTTATTTTTTGCAAAGGTCATTTGGATTTACTTTATTTCTTGCTAGGGCTACACGGATTTATTTGATCATTTTGCTAAGGTCACACGGATTTATTTATTTTTTTGCTAAGGCTACATGGATTTATTTTATTATTTTGCTAAGGCTACCTGGATTTATTTTATTTTTTTGCTAAGGTCACACGGATTTATTTTTTTTTTGCTATGGCCACAGGGATTTATTTCATTTTTTGGTAAGGTCACATGGATTTATTTTTTTGCTAAGGCTACATGGATTTATTTTATTTTTTTGCTAAGGCCACACGGATTTATCTTATTTTTTTTACCAAGGCCACGCGGATTTATTTCACTTTTTGCTAAGGTCACACGGATTTATTTTCTTTTCTTTTTTCTAAGGCCACACGGATTTATTTCTTTATTTTTTCTAGGGCCACGCGGATTTATTTATCTCTGCTACGGATTAATTTTGTTTTTTGCTACGTATTTATTATCACACGGATTTAAGGATTTATTTTCTTCTCTAAGGCCACACGGATTTATGCAGCTTCGGGGGAAAGAACTCGGAGTGAAGGGTCAATCCGTTTATACATTTTTTTTCACTATTCTCGCTGCCTCCAGACGATTTTTATTCATTATTCAAAGTAGATTTCTGGCTATTTAGGGATTAATAATTGCTGCACCTAAATCCCCCTCCCCCCCAATTCTAGCAGCCTCTCTAGAACGTGGATATAATAACCTGGAGACAGCAGGGGTTATAGCCATCCCCTCATGTGATGAAGTTCCCAAGTTTAAAAAAAGAATCGTGTGGAAATAATGAGGGGAAAAAAGTCATCATACTGAATGGGTACGATGGCTTTATGACGTGCAGTTGGCCACACATGCACCTGGGACAGTGTGTGTGTGTGTGTGTGTGTGTGTGTGTGTGTGTGTGTGTGTGTGTGTGTGTGTGTGTGTGTGTATTTACCTATTTGTATTTACCTATTTGTAGTATACAGGAATTGAGCAATGCTCGTGTTGTCCTGTCTCCATATCCACATTTATCAAGTCTACCTTTACACACATGAATGTTTTTCTCATGCACCACCTCTTTGTCTAAGTCGTTCCAAATATTTAAGAATATACCTAATTGTGATATACACGGAATGTACTATGCTCGTGGGTTTCCGTCGCTGTTTCTCAATAAGTCGAATTTAACTTTAAACTCGTTTATGTTTTTAGACTGGACGATCTCTTTGTCCAGGCTATTCCATAAGTCTATACTTCTGTAAGGAAAGCTATATTTCTTGATATCCTTCAAACAGCTTGACTTTTTCAATTTCATTCCATGTCCTCTTGTTGCTCTCTTATCCCATACAAACAGATCTTCTTTGTCAATTTTATCTACTCCCACCAAGGTCCTGAACACCGCAATCATGTCTCCCCTCTTTCTCCTTTCCTCTAACGAAGGCAAATCCAGTTTTTCCAGCCTCTCTCTGTATGACAGGTCTGTCAGACTGGGGACCATCTTGGTTGCTGTTCTTTGTATTCTCTCAATCTTGTTTATATCTTTCTTTTTGTGTGGGGACCACACTACCGCTGCATATTCTAACCTGGGGCGGATCATGGCCACTATCAATTTTTTCATCATTTCCTCATCCATATAATGAAATGCTACTCTTATGTTAGTCAAGAGCTTATAAGTCTCTCCAACTATCTTGTTAATGTGCTTTTCTGGTGACAAACTATCTTGGACCAGCACTCCCAAATCTTTCTCTTCTCTCCTTTTTGTGATTAATTCATTACCCAAAAAATAATTCAGTGATGGTCTCCTGGTACTTTTACCCATTTCCAATATTTTACATTTCTTTACATTAAATTTCATTTCCCACGTCCGGCTCCAATTGTGTATCCTATCCAAATCCTCCTGCAGTATTTTACAATCCTCCTCAACCTCTATCTTCCTCAAGATCTTTACATCATCAGCAAACAGACTCGCATAACTGTTCACTTCATCTACCATATCATTTACGTAAATCAGGAACATTACTGGCGCCAACACTGAGCCTTGAGGGACTCCACTTGTTACTTCCCTCCATCCAGACATCTTTTCCTTTATTACTGTCCTCATTTGTCTGTCTCTCAAAAAGTCTCTCATCCATTCCAGAAGTTTCCCCTTTAGTCCTCCTATATATTCTAGTTTCCACATTAGTCTCTTATGAGGTACCTTGTCAAAGGCCTTCTCTAAGTCTAAGTACACACAATCCACCCAACCATCTCTCTCCTGTACCACATCAATCGCTCTTGAGTAAAAGCTCAACAAGTTTGAAACACATGACCTTCCACTTCTGAATCCAAACTGACATTCAGCCAAAATATTCATCTCTTCCAGATATTTTATCCATCTGTCTTTCAGGATTCTCTCACACAATTTTGCGACCATGCTGGTTAGAGACACTGGTCTATAATTCAGGGGTTCTTCCCTGTTTCCTCCCTTGTAAATTGGTACCACATTTGCCCTCTTCCATTCTTTTGGCACTTTCCCCTCTTCCAGTGAGCATACAATTAAGCTGTGAATTTTATCCGCCAGTTGTTCTCTCCATTCCTTCAGTACCCAATTAGAAATTCCATCAGGTCCTGGGGCTTTCCTTACATCTTGAGTTTCCAGTAATTTATACACTTCCTGCACCTCCACTTTTATATCTTTCATCACCGGAACATTTCTAATCACTCCCTCCCCTTCCACAAGCTCCTTTTCTTTAGTGAAAACTGACTGGAAACGTTTGTTCATTATTTCTGCTTGCATTGCCGCATCATTAAAGACCTCTCCATCTACTTTCAGCTTGGTGATTCCTTCCTTTTGTTTCAGTTTGCCATTAACAAATCTATAAAACAGTTTGGGTTCATCCTTGCATTTGTCAATTATACCTTTTTCAAAATTCCTTTCTTCTTCCCTACGTATTCTTGTGTATTCGTTTCTTGTTCTTTTATATTCTTCCTTTGTTCTGTCGTTACCTCTCTTTCTCCAATTGTTCCACGCCTTATCTCTCTCTTTTGGCTATCATACACCTTCTATTAAACCACTCCTTTTTCCTGTTTTCTTTCCCTCTTACTCTTGGTACAAATTTTTCCACTCCCAAATTATAGAGGTCTAGAAAGATATCCCACTTCCTCTGTATCTCTCTTGTTTCTCTGAATTTTCTCCAATCCGCATTTTCAAAAAAGTTTCTCAATCCTGTAAAATTTGCTTTGCCAAAGTTGTGTCTTCCCTGTCTATGAAGCTCGTCTCTTGGCTCGACGTTTCCTATTAACATCTGGAACTCAATGACCACGTGATCACTTTTTCCCAAAGGACAGAGATATTCCAATGATTCTATTACATCAGGTTCTTTGGTGAACAGTAAATCTAACCTTGCTGGTGTGTCCTCACCTCGAAACCGTGTCTCTTCTTTGACCCACTGCGTCATCACATTATTCATTATTATATTTAATAACATAGTACCCCACGAATCCTCGCCGCCTCCCGAGTACCATTCCTCCCAGTTCACCTCTTTACAATTAAAGTCACCCACCAAAATTATATTATTGCTTTTCTCAATTATTTTTTGCAAGTAGCTAGCCATATCTGACAACATCTCATGGTATTCGTCATCCTTCCATGCTCTTGTCTTTGGGGGAACATACACTACCGCCATATCTCTCTTAACATTCTCTCCAGTTTCTAATTTCATATATATCACTTCAGCCCTGCCTTCTCCCATTTCCACAGTATCTACATTTATGTTGTTCTTCACTGCTATCATCACTCCTCCTCCCTTTTTTCTTTTCTGTCTTTTTCTCCACAGTTTGTATTTACCATCTCCCAAATGAACATCAATATCTTCTCTTAATTTGGTCTCTACAAAGCACATGACATCAGGTTCATGTTCTCTCAAGAAATCATTAATTTCGATCCTTGTCGATATGAAACCATCAACATTAGTATATATCACCTTCAAATTATTTTTGACATTATTAATACCCTCTTCTCTCCTACTCTCTGTCCGTACCACTTCCTCAACTTCTGATCTTTCACAACCATCCCCCCTAATTTCCTTCACTTCTATTTCCTTAAATACCATTTCCTTACTTTCATATCCAATACTCTCCAAAAAAAGTATTACGTTCTTCCTCTGTCCTCTTATCATTTTTTTCCTTTACTTCTTCCTTTAATGATTTTAAAGCTTCTCTTTCTTCTTCATTCAGATCTTTTCTTATTATAATATTTTCCATCCCCGCCTCTTTGCTTAATTTCCAGGTCACTTTAAGTATCTCATTTATTACACTTTCTGATGTAAACTTGACTCTCATTGGTCTTGTTTCCCCTTTCTTATAAGGCCCTATCCTCCTTACTTCCTCAATTTCTTTTACCCACTTGTTTCCTTCGGGGTCAATCTTGCCTAATATTCCTCTCACCATGTTCGTGTCTCTCTCGAGTCTTGCGAACCTAACCTTTTCTTCCTCTTCCCTGTTTCCAAATACTATCACACATCTGTTCCTTTCTACAGTTTCTCTCACTATTTTCTCTTTTTCTTCAGTATTTTCACTACATTTTCTTCCATTTCTTTCTTGTTCATTTCCCTTTCTTCCTGGATGATCTCTCTTAAGCTGACCACTTCTTTCTGTTCTTCCTCTACGTGTGCCCACTTTGCCTTGTGTTCTTCTAGTACATTACTCACCTTCTCCGTTTTATTAGTACTCTCTTCAAGTTTCCTCCTCAGTTCAACATTTTCCCGCTTCAAATTCTTAATCTCTTCATTGGCTGTTTCGTTGGACTGGATTAGACTCTGTATGGTGGTTTCCGTATTTCCTGACACATCCTTTATCACTAGATTCTCTACTTTTTTTTCGAGTTCACTAATCCTCATAATTAATGTTTTCACTAGGTCCATGACATTAGTATTAGCATCAAATCCTTGAAATTCCATTCCCTCATTGTTTACATTTTCGGCCATCTTTAACGTACCGATCAAGTACCTAAACAGCTGTTACCAATAAGCCACAAACATTCATGTATACTATTGCCAACAAATCTTTACATTTTTGGTAGTCTACCAACTTTCATTATTTTAAATTTAAAGAAAGACCCTAGGAGACAGGACAGACAAAATTCCTGAAACTACTCAAGGTCAGGAGCGATGCCTTGGACGTCCTCTCTCTCCGGCTGTTCGTGTGTGTGTGTGTGTGTGTGTAGAGGTCTACCCATAATTTCCAACGTTCATGCTTTTTTTTTACTCAAGGAAGAAGGAACCAAAGGCCAGACGCCCGCAAGATTGTCCCCGCCACGAAAAGAGAGAGAGAGAGAGAGAGAGAGGGAGAGAGAGAGTGAGATTTAAGATCCGTTCATTACTTACTCATTTCAGCTAATACTGGACACCTCCCTTCATTCAGGGTCCGTATCACCCACTAACAATCGAGTTATTCCAGGGTTGCCAAGTGTACCCAACTGCTACGCCGCTACTACACACTGACGCTGTCCCAGGTTTATGTGCTGCCAACCGTACATCAACAAATCTGAAGTTGTTGGAAAAAATTAATGTTAAAAATGTAAGCAGAACAAATTTTATATATACACTTCAAGACAATGGTGCGTTCCTTTGCATTTCTCGGTATATTGTCACCGTTAATTCCAAAATCGACATTTTTTGTATGTCCGTAGCTAGTAGTCGTAATCTCTGAGCGATATTTTTCATGTTCCAAAAATCCTACGCTTCCAACTTCTGCTCGTTCAAAGAGATTAAAAATAGCCCCTACGTCACCTGTACATAAGGACCACTGGCGGGATTTTTCGAAGGTGTTCACGATTAAACCTTCTCGTAACGCAGGTTTTGATTTGCAGGAAGGGGAGAGAGAGAGAGAGAGAGAGAGAGAATGGGAAGCTTCTGTACCCTACTTCCTTCATCCTACAAAAAATACATAGCACAAGGCCGGATCCAGTACCTTGGAGGACGGGGGGAGAGGGCAGCGTGATTCCTAGCAGGTTGGCAAGTTTAATTATTGACTAGGTTGGCAAGTTTAATTATTGATACTGACTTATTACCAAATCCCTGAAATTTTAGTAACAAATCCATCAAATTTTATTACCAAATCCCTCATTTTTATTTCCTAAATCTCTCAAAGTTTATTATTAAATCTTAACTTTAGTATTTAATCCCTCTATATTTATTATTAAATCCCCTCAAAATTTATTATCAAGTCGCTCAAAACTTATTGTTAAATCCCTCAAAATTTATTACGAAATCTAAAAATTTATTACCAAACCTCTCCAATTTTAGTACCAAATACCTCCAATGTTATTATCAAATCCCTCAAATTTTATTATTAAATGCCCCCCCCCTTTTTAAAAATTCTGTGACGGCAATTAAGTACGATACCTACAGTACATATCCAGGTAAATAACGTGGTTCTTCTATCATATGAAAAGTATTGTAATCAGTCGAAAAAAAATGAGTGCGTGTCCACCCCCCCATCCATGCCTAAAAATCTCATAGCATTTTCCTTAATGTAACTAAGATTTTTGGGAGACAGAACGAAAAATATTGAAGACTCTAACATTCTCCTTGGGCGGTATTCCTGTGTGGTTAGGAAATTTACTAACACCTGTTCCTCGATGGTTTATTTCTGAATCTGCTCCGATATTATATTCTTGTGTGTTATGCAATCTGTGTCTATTTTAAGAGATATAAAGAGCAAAAAACTAAGATATTCAGGGGTGGTTTGGAAAATAAATCGCTTAGGAAGTGGTGCTAGGGAGCCCACGAGAACACTGGCCCTTGTCCTTCCTGCAAGTCAAATTCCGAGTTAAGGGAGAGGATTAGTTGTAGGTTTATTTGTGAATCCGGGACCCGCTTGGCTTGAGTGTGGATTTTTTTTTTCTACCGTAGTAGCTCTAGGTCAAACAAAAACTATCCTCTTTTCGCTCTAACTTGGCCTTGATTCTCGCCCCCTTTTCACTCTAAGTTGGCCCAGATTCTCGTCCCCTTTTCACTCTAACTTGGCCCAGATTTTTGTTCTCTTTTCACTCCCCCTTTTCACTCTAACTTGGCCCAGATTTTCGTCCTGTTTTTACTCCAACTTGGCCCAGATTTTCGTCCTGTTTTTACTCCAACTTGGCCCAGATTTTCGTCCCCTTTTCACTCCAACTTGGCCCAGACTTTCGTCCTCTTTTCACTCTAACTTGGCCCTGATTTTCGTCATTTTGCAACTTGTTTCACGTAGCTCCGTGGCAGAAAGACATTTGCTATCGCTCTACGCACTTTCTACTGCAATTTTTCTTTTCTTGTAACTGGCATCATAATCTACTGTCAATCCATTCTTACACCTCAGCATTCACGAGGGAGGGATGGGAATTTTTGGCCAAGTCAGAGTAAAAGGAGTATAGTAGTGCTGTACGAGTATTTAGATGACCAAACTTCACTCTCTGATACCATTCTAGATAGGATTCAATCTCACAATGTCACTCACTCCATTTATATCAAACTCTTTATACATATCTATCATTCGTTATAGAAAAAATTATAAGTTTTTTCTAGGGTTATAACAAACTGTATATCAAATCAACATATCTAACAGAAAAAAAATAAAACTAAAAATTGTCAATATCACACTGAAGAAAAAAATCAACATAAATTTTACATACAATTCAGCTCCCCAAATTTATGAAAATGTTAGGATGTTTTGAGCTAAGGTTTTCTATATATATTTTTTTTTAATTTATAGGTAAGAAAAGCTTTAATGCATTGGTGTTGTGAATAAAATAGTCATACCTCAAGATTGCTTGCTGTGTTTATTTATCATGCCTGTGTGTGTGTGTGTGTGTGTGTGTGTGTGTGTGTGTGTGTGTGTGTGTGTGTGTGTGTGTGTGTGTGTGATCTGAAAAATGAAGAAAATGTTTATTGGTCGTTTTCTTCGCCCGATTAAAGTTTTTTTTTTTTTGTTATTTAATTTTTCTTGCTTTTTGAGAGAGAGAGAGAGAGAGAGAGAGAGAGAGAGTCACAAACACCCTTTACGTAAAGTTAACTCCGCCAGTAGCTACTTTCCATATTTTCTCCCAATTTCCGGAGCTTGTCAAAATATATAATACCTGTACTGAGAGCCAAAATGGGATGATCGAACACTAAAGACAAATATAACCAAAAATTAATGGACAAACGTAATCAATCAAATGGCATTATTTTTTTTTCGAACTTTTCCAAAAATTTATGTATTGTATATATTTTTTCGTGCAATGAAGAGGTCAAAGATGCTTACGGTACTGACACAATATTTTCTTTAGTAACTATATTGATTAAAAGACTAAATACAAAAATTTAATTTCTTATTTTTCGCTTTACTGAACCTTCTAAACTGTTTTAATCCCGCCTTCAAGACTTAACTTTATTCTAATACAGACTTCACCCACTCAAATTACTACGACTATTGCTATTACTACTACTACTACTACTTCTACTACAAGTCCTATTTATATCATACTCAACCCGGTTATAACTTTGACTTTTGCCTCACAGACTCAATTACCACAAACCTGATTTTAAATTTTTACTAAAACTTTCCATCATATTCCAGTTCCATTCCTGTTATTAACCTTCGTATTAACATTAAGATTAAACTTCAATTAACCATATTTAACAGCAGAATTTACCTTAACAGATTTTACAAAGAATTTCACCTTACATGCTTTATCTGTGACTTGATAATACGATGCGGAGAAGTGTGTCTGTGGCTGGCCGCTTGGCTTGAGACGCGATCTGAAAAGGAAAGGAAAAAAATGTAAAATGATTAAAACTGAAAAAAAGACCGAAGAAAGTATTAAAATTATACAGAAGAAAGATAATCAAAAAAACGATGTAAGGAATGATAATTAAAACTAGAAGTGAAAACATGAAATGACCCAAAAAATAATGACAAAAAAAAAGATTCTGAATATAGTACGGCAGATGAACAACCTCTGAAAATCAATACGACAGTAAACGGAATAAATTGCTGGGAATCAAAACCATCTGAGCAGAGAAAAATATAACAAAAAACAGTAATAATAAGGTACTGAAAATTGCAAACAAAATCCGATAACTGAAGACAATAATGAAAGCTACCAAATAAAAATAAATAAATAAATTCCGTTCTAAATGTGCCACAGGAGAAAATAATAATTATATACTGATGAGGAAAAGGAGCTTAATGAATGTGAAAAATACTACCTAACAACGGAAGAAAATGACAATGAATGTGGAAATGATGATAAATAACTAGAACAAAAATGACAAATCTTTTTCTTCACCAACCCCCCTGAGGGACCAAATAAACTTCAAGGAAATTAAAATCATTAAAAAAAATTAATATCACAGTGCAAAGGAGAGCTACGAAAGCCAAAGAGAAAACGAAACAACCCCATCAGCCCAATGACGTTCCTCAGTTCATTTTTCTTACCACCAGACAACTTTACTCAGCATCAGTGAGATTTCGAAAAGGGAGGAGAGGGGTTGCTTGTAGCCTTTATTAACCCCTTCACTACGATGACGTACTTTTTAAGTTTTTATGACCACCTTCAAAACGACGATATTAAATCTTTATTAGAGAATTTTAGAACTTTAGAACTTTCGGTAACCCCTTTAGTACGAGGCGACGAATGAAATCACATTAAGATGGCAAAAAATATAACTTCACAAATGGTCCTTGGAGGGAAGGGGTAAAACACCATGAAATATGAACTTTCCTAAGCTGAATAAAATCGTCTGGCAGGAGCAAATAAAATAAATAGAACAAATGAATAAATAAAATAAGTAAATACATAAAAATAAATAAGTACAAAAATATATAAATAAACAAACAGCACTAATACGTCCTTGTGGGGATTATATGAATCGAGATGTATAAGAAAACAGATTGCTGAAGGAGATTTTTCTTTGGAAATATATGTGAACGAAATTAAAGACTGCAGAAAAAAAAGTTAATGTTTTCGCTTCCATTAGTTTGGCATGGACGAAAATAAAAATTTGCCTTTAAAAAGTTGGATATTTTCGCCTCCATTTTTCCGGCATAAACGATGAAAATGTTTATTGGAAAAAAAAAAAAAAAAAGATGACATTTTCGCTTCCATTATTCTGGTGCAGACGACGAAAATAAAAGACTGTCGAAAAAAAAGTTTATATTTTCGCTTCCATTTTTCTGGCACTGACGACGAAAAAAAAAAAAAAGTTTGCAGAAAAAAAAAGTTGCTATTTTCGCTTCCATTAGCTTGGCATGGACGAAAATAAATGTTTGCCTAAAAAAAAAAAAAAAAGATATTTTCGCTTCCATTATTCTGGCACAGACGACGGAAATAAAAGCTGATATTGTCGCTTCCATTATACAGAGATAGACGACGAAAATAAAAGTTTGTTAAAAAAAAAAAAAGTTGATATTTTTGCTTCCACTATTTTGACATGGACGAAAATAAAACTTTGCCTTTAAAAAGTTGGATATTTTCACTTCCATTATTCTGGCACTGACAACGAAAATAATAGCTTGTTAAAAAAAAAAAAAGTTGATATTTTTGCTTCCATTATTTTGGCATGGACGAAAATAAAAGTTTACCGAGAAAGAAAGTGGATATTTTCGCTTCCATTATTTTAGCACAGACGACGAAAATAATAAAAAACAAAAGGCTGGATATTTTCGCTTCCATTATTCTGGCACAGACGACTCACGAACTGATAAGCATAATTAATGGCTCCTGATTTTAGACCTAAGCTGATTGAACAAAATTAGACTGAATATTAATTAACTTCAATACCTGACTGGAATTTAAATTATCCCTTATTAGCTGGGGAATTATTAATATATATATTCTTTTATACTCCGGGTCCATAATTATTTTTCACCTGATAATTAAAACTGTGTATCACCTGTGTTATTAGTTTTGGTTAATTTTTCTTTTCTTTTTTTTTGGCTTAGTGCTAATTATTTCGGACCTGATAATTTATGCAATAATTATTCAATAGTCCCTTCAGGTGGAAAACTCTCTGAAAATAAATATTAGTTTGTAAATAAATAAATATAAATCAGATAAATAAACACATATGCATACAAAATGGACAGACATAAATAAATAAATAAATAAATGAGATAAATATGTATATAAATAAATAAATGCATACGATAAGGAATAACTGAATGAGTAAATGATAAATAAATAATGAGGTCATCACTGTGGCAAGGGTTAATGATTTTAATTAATGGCTCATTTAACCATCATATAATTAAAATACATACAGTAATTTTATTTATTACGATTTTTTTATTCACGTTTCACTCGTTATTTAAAACTGTAAAAAAAAAAAAATTGTGATACAGCATTTATAAATAATTTGTATTAACTGATCTACTCACCTACAGCAACGCCAAAAGTTTGAACTCATCTACGCCAAATTTCATGAATCTACGCCAAAATCTTAACTCATCTACGCCAAAAATTTGAACTCATCTACGCCAAATTTCATGATACGCCAAAATTTGAACTCATCTACGTCCAATTTAATTAACCTACGCCAAAATTTTAACTCATCTACGCCAATTCAATTTTACGCCAAATGTTATTAATCTACACCCAAATTTTAGCTTACCTACGCCAAATATTTACTAACCTGAAACTACATCATGTTATCGCTAATCTACGTCAGATTTTTAACTCCTGCATCTACGCCAAATATCATTAATCTCCGTCAAAATCTTTACTCATCAGCATCTACGCCAAATTTCACGATTCTACGCCCATTTTTCACTCATCTACGCCAATTTTTTACTCGCAACTGCGCCAAATTTGAAGGCAACATTTACGCCGACAGCAAATAAGCCAAATATCAAGTTTTTTACTAATGTACATCTGTCAAATTTCATGAATCTACGCCAATCTTGTTTACTTATCAACGCCAATTTTGTTACCTACGCCAATTTCTTACTCACCTACGCCAATTATTTTACTCACCAACGCCAATTTTTTCTCTCACAAACGCCAGTTTTTTTTACTCATCTACGCCAATTTTCTTACTCACCTACGCCAATTTCTTTACTCATCTACGCCAATTTTCTTACCTACGCCAATTTCTTTACTCATCTACGCCAATTTTCTTACCTACGCCAATTTCTTTACTCATCTACGCCAATTTTCTTACTCACCTACGCCAATTTCTTTGCTCATCTACGCCAATTTTCTTACCTACGCCAATTTCTTTACTCATCTACGCCAATTTTTTTCTCACCTACGCCAATTTTTACTCGCCACTGCGCCAAATTCTACGCAACAGTTACGCCGATTGGTAATATGGCTTCATTAGCGAGGCCCTCCTTATTAATGACCCATAATTTATCAGTTAATAAGCCGGCAATTATTCTGAGGATAATTTGGCTCGGATTATCACATCGTAAATTATTCTTCATTACAGCGTTAATTTTTTGTATCTATCTATTATTAAGGTGTCTATTTTTTTATCTATCTGTCTATCCATCTATTTTTCTTTTACCTCATCTTTCTATCTCGCATCTGGCTACCTGTTCTCTCTCTCTCTCTCTCTCTCTCTCTCTCTCTCTCTCTCTCTCTTATCCCTACTCAGTAACGACCTTATTTATCCATCTCGTTCTCCCCCTCCTTCTCCCAGCCACTTAACTCTCATACAGTCCTCTAGCTAATATAATAATAATAATAATAAATACCAATAAGAACAATGATGACGATGATAATAATAATAATAATAATAATAATAACAACGACAACAACCTCCACCTCCAAACCCGTTCTAAAAAGCTCTCCTTCGCAAAAAAATAAAATAAAATAAAAATACTAGAAAAATAACGAATCGAAATCAGTGTTAAAAGAAGAATCCGATTATCGTACATTGGCAGCCATGACAGTACGAAAAATTATGACAGAGAGCGTTCATTTATCACAATGCTGGGTTGAATTATATATTATCGGGTGAGAGTAGAAGTGATAAAAAGAAGACGTATGCAAGCGACTCGCCATTCTGTCTGCAACTGCGAGAATATACTAGTCACGAAGAAGTGCAATAATTATAAACAAGTGTATAAATTTAAAACAGACGATGTATTGAAGAGACTCGCCATTCTGTCTTCAACTGCGAGATAACTAGGATGCTAGTCACGAAGAAGTGAAGGTATAAACAAGTGTATAAATCTAAAACTGATGACGTATTATAGACTCGCCATTCGGTCTTCAACTGCATGATGTATATGATACTAGTCACGAAGAAGTGCAATAATTATAAACAAGCGTAAAATCTAAAACAGATGACGTATTGAAGCGACTCGCCATTCTCTCTCCATTATATGATGCTAGTCATGAAGAAGTGCAATAATTAAAGCAACTGCACTATACTCATTTTACTCTCACCTGACTTAAAGTTACCATCTCTCCATCGTGAATATCGAGCTGTCACAATAGATGACTCACTAGAATATGGTGCTAGTCACGAAGAAGTGCTAAGAAAAAGAAGTACAGCCATATCACTGCCTTATTCTACCGTCATCTACCTGAAATGAACTGGACAATGACACAATCTACGCCAAATTAAGGTGAAAGGAGTATAGTTGTACAAAGATGCAGGACCAAATGGGACTTTACTAGATTCAAAAAGTGTGAAAATCTTTGGGGCGTGGCTGACTGACGGGGCCGATCCAAAAGACGCTGCATAAAAAAAAAAAAAAAAATCGTCCCCAACCCCCCAGACTCAGGCCTGATAAATAAAATCGTCTTAGTAGTAGTAGTAGTAGTAGTAGTAATAGAAAGTAGTAGTAGTAGTAGTCGCAGCTGCAGCAGCAGCAGTAGTAGTAGTAGTAGTAGTAGTAGTAATACAATAATTATAAAGCTCTAGTAGAGGCAGCAGCAGCAGCAGCAGCAGCAGTAGTAGTAGTAGTAGTAGTTGTAGTAGCAGTAGTAGTAGTAGTAGTAGTAATAATAATAATAATAATAATAATAATAATAATAATAATAATAATAATAATAATAGTCTCAAAAATACCCCACGCCAAAGTCAGAGCCAGATGCAGGGCAGCGGACGAATCTACATGCAAGAGAGGCGATTGGACGAAAGCCTTATGCGAATAGCCAATCAGCGTTACGAATACCATCAGGCTTTTACGCTATACCGAAAGCCCGTAGAGCGAAGTGGGGGGGAAGGGGAGTAAGGAGGGGGAGGTGGGGAAGGGGGTTTAGGAAGGAGAGAGGGGCAGGGAAGGAAGAAAAAGGGGGGTAAGGAGGGAGAGGTGGGGAAGGAGAGATGGAAGAGGGGAGGGAGAAATGGGGAGTAAGCATGGGGAAAGAGGGGAGGGAGAAATGGGGAGTAAGCATGGGGAAAGAGGGGAGGGAGGAGGTGGGTAGGTAAGGGGAGTGAGCATGGAGAGGGAGGGGAGGGAGGAGGTAGGGGGGTTAGGAGGGAGAGAGGAATGTAAATGAAAGATACTGATGGAAAAATATATACATGGGGAAGGAAAGTAATGATGACGAAGGTTGATGATGATACTATTACTAATACTACCAGGTACTTAATAATAATAATAATAATAATAATAATAATAACAACAAAATTCCCTGGCTATGAAGGTGAGCGGATAAATATGGAAATGGAAGGAGTGAAAAAGTCGAAAAAGGAGGGGATAAAAAGGAAAAAAAAAAAATCAAAGGAAGGTGAGAAAGGAAATATCTATCTATCTATTTATTTATCTATGGCCACGAACAAGTCACCTCCACGTCATCATGTCCTTCGCTGTCACGCTGTCCCCCCTCCAACGCACACCCCTTTAACTCCCCTACCTCTACATCCCTCCTCGGTCTTCCCCTCCCCCCTTCCGCCTCACTCCCATGCACTCTCCCAGTCAATCTCCCAATCACCATTTTCTCCCTATGGCCAAACTAAGTAAAATCGATGAAGTAAATATAACAACGTACTGATAAAGGAAGAAAATGAAAAAATGACGAAAAAGTGAAAAACGAAAAAAAAAAAAAAATAAAAACAGACCATGAACAAGTGAATGGAAAATATTAAAACTGCAAAAAAAAAAAAAAAAAGCATGAGAATTAATCAGAAAAGTCGAAATTGAAAAAAAAAACAAAAAAAACAAAAAAACAAAACAAAACAGTCTCGATGAAGGAGGAAGGTGAATGAAAACTGTCAATAGGGCGAATAAAAGGAGAGAGAGAGAGAGAGAGAGAGAGAGAGAGAGAGAGAGAGAGAGCAATCGAACACGGAGGCGTAAAAAAAAAATATATAAATATCGTGAGGGAAAAGCGTAATAAATAAACGTGGACACTAAATGAGAAATATAGACGTGGGGGGAAAAGTGAAAAAATCTGGTAAAATGTGTACTCCAAAAATATTATTCAGCAGAGCATGAAAAATTTATAAAAGGAAAGTATTGTAAAGAAAAAATAACTAAAAATAAAGGAAAATGACGAAATAAAGATAATTAAACGATGCATTCTGAAAAGGAAAAAATATTGGCTTTGTCTTGACGATTAACAAGTGACGAAACTTATAGAGGAAATGCTGATAAAGTGAATGATGATTTATGCAACTATAAGAAACATGGAGATCAACAGACAGGATAATCAACGCAGGGAAAGAAGAGGAATTACTACTGCTACTACTACTACTACTAATAATAATAATAAAAATACAACTACTGCTGCTACTATTATTATTATCCTCACCTTGCCTTAGGGTGGGAAAGGAGGTCCGGATGATGATGATGATGATGATGATGATGATGATGATGATGATGATGATGATTACTACTACTACTACTACTACTACCATTACTATTTATTAACTATGATATATTAAGATTTTTTCGACTCAATCCCCATGTATAATCTTTAATACTCTTCCATAAATACTGAGAGAGAGAGAGAGAGAGAGAGAGAGAGGTGAACGGTAGGGCCACTCTGCCTAACGGTCCCCATATAGCATGTTAATGTTAAGAGCAGAGTGAGTGGGGTGTGTGAGAGAGCGAGTGAAAGAAAAAGTGAGCGAGTGAGCGAGTTGGTGTGAGAGAGGAGGGAAAGAGAGTTGGTGAGAGAGAGAGAGAGAGAGAGAGAGAGAGAGAGAGAGAGAGAGAGAGAGAGAGAGAGAGAGAGAGAGAGAGAGAGAGAAGTGGTGTGTGAGAAGAGGAGAGGCAAGAGAGCGAGCAGGTATGAAAATGAGTTAGAGTGAGAGAGAGGGTGCTTGAGTGAGACAGCGAGAGAAAGTTAGTGTGAAAGAGAGGGAGCTGGAGTGCGTGAAGGGAGAGAATTAGTGAGAGAGAAAGAAAGAAAATAATAAATACAAGAATGGAAATGAACAACTGTGAAAAAAAAAAAAATAAAGTGAGAAAGAGAAAGATTGAGTGTGTGTGTGTGTGTGTGTGTGTGTGTGTGTGTGTATGTGAGAGAGAGAGAGAGAGAGAGAGAGAGAGAGGGGGGGGGAGAAACCACTCTACGTAACTGCCCTATAGAGTATTTTAATGTTAACCAGAGAGAGAGAGAGAGAGAGAGAGTCATGCAAGTATAGAGAAAATATGATGAAGGAAAAAATGAAAGACGAGGCATAAGAAAATTACACACAACTTTACGTTACGAAAAATACACGACAGAAAGAAAGAAGGAACGAATATAAAAGAATAAACATGGGAATTGTGGAATGGGAAAAAGAGGAATGAAAGTGAGACGGAACGAAGGAATAAAGAAAATAAAGAAAAAAGAAATGGAAATGAATGATAAAGAAAAAAAAGGAGTGAAACAGAAGACATAAAACATAATAATACTAATAGACAATAATAATAATAATAATAATAATAATAATAATAATAATAATAAATGCAGCTCTTGCCTCCAAACAAGAAACAAAAGAAAGCGCAAGAAGAGAAAGGAAAAGTATCATTCTCTCTCTCTCTCTCTCTCTCTTTTGACCAGAAATGCACTCCTTGAATGTGTGAATATTGTAGTACTGGGGCCTCGTTTCTTCCTTTCTTTTTCTTCTACTTTTACTTCTGCTTCTGAGGCTACTGCTGCTGCTACTACTATTGTACTATACTAATTACAACTACTACTACTACTACTAATTCGACTACTACTATTGCTACAACAACTAGTAGTGGAAGTCTAGGTCGCAGTGGTAGGAGCAGGAATAGAAGTCGGAGTAGTAGTAGTAGTAGTAGTAGTAACACCTAACTACACTACAGGTAACACAAACCCTACCTCCAGCACCCAATCACTCTCTCTCTCTCTCATCATCATCATCATCATCCCGACCACTTTTCCCACCTAAGGCTGGGGTTGAGCAAGGGTCAAAAAAAAAAAAAAAAAAAAAAAGGGACGAAAAACCCGGATGTTGAAAGAGTATAATCATAAAAATGCCACCGTATTAATGGAGTCAATGGATTTTTTTTCGTTTTTTTTTTTTTCGCCGCTTTTCAAAATACCCGGTCATATTTATCTCTTCGACCGTTCACATAAACACGAATGATATCTTCTTATTTTTTTTCTTTCCAATTTTTCCCTTTTATTGACATAGATTTTGGGGGGATTTCGAAAAATATAGGAACACTTTTGGGCTTTTTTTTTTTTTCTACTAACAGCTGAGAAAAACCGTCTGAAGGCAAGAGCACAATATTCACTTAATCCTGGCCCGAAATTGCCATCCCTCCATCTTCAATGCTGAGGTGTTGCGAGGGATTAACACTAGAATATGGCGCTAGTCACGAAGAAGTGCTACGGGGAGGATGTAGAGCCACAGCAAAATTAGCGAAGCAAATAAGTCACTGGAAAAAAACAAATAAGAAATCAGTCATCCCCCCCAAAAAAAAAAAAAAAGAGAGAGAGAGAGAGAGAGAGAGAGAGAGAGAGAGAGAGAGAGAGAGGAATATTTCTGTAAGGCTACCAAGATGTATTGTACTCGAAAAGAAAAAAAAAAAAAGAATACGAACAGTTAGACACAGTTCAATGCAATATTCCGTTCCTCTCTCTCTCTCTCTCTCTCTCTCTCTCTCCCCAGGATTTACAAAAGCGTGGTTGCACTGTGCGTTGTGGGCAAAGGAGCAACATATCCTTCACCTGTGCTTCCTAATGTACCTTTGTTTACCGTGTCTCACCCAAGCCTGCCTAACTACAAAGATAAGGAAGATAAGAGAGGGTGAAAGGCTATAACTGACGTACACTCGCTAGCCATAAATGGTGACCCCTCCCCCTCTCCAGTTCTATCCCTGGTTGGAGAGGAGGAGGAGGAGGAGGAGGAGAATTAATAAGCAAACATCATAGAAATAAAAAACACATGAACAAAGTATTCGAAATATATATTCAACAAACACACTATTTTTTTTTTCTTTACAAATTTATGCCACAGTCTTGTGTTCTGTTTAACCTTGGGGAAACATCTTTTTTTTTTTCTGTCCAATAATCTTTCTACTGAGACTTAGGACTGACTTATCGAACGAGTAGTAGTAATAGTAGTAGTAGTAGTAGTAGTAGTAGTAGAAGTAATAGTAGTAGTAGTAGTAGTAGTAGTAGTAGTCCATCAAAGTGAACCCAGTGGACTTCAGGATTAATTAATTGTCCTCCTACTGCAGTCCGCCATCCTCCTTTTGGGGGATAGGGAAGTAGCTGAGGGAGGTGTGTATAACCGGGCAGTGGAGGCGCCTGGGTATATCGGTGCCACCACGCGAAGGCGCCCCTCTCCACCACCCAATTTTCCAACTCATTAACAGTATATCAGATCTTTCCGTGTATTTGTGGGAGGTTGAAAAATAAATATTGTGTACGACTCTTTGTTTTAATGAGAGAGAGAGAGAGAGAGAGAGAGAGAGAGAGAGAGAGTATATGGTTACCCCCTACCACTGCTAAACCAAACCATCCCACCTTCCCTATCTCCCCCACCCTTCTTCCCCTCCCCTACCTCTCACCACCCCTCCCTCCTTGCCCCACCACCCCTCTCCCCTTCCCCCTCCCCTCCCCACCGCTAAACCATCCCTCAGCCACACCTCGCAGCATAAAATGAGGGCGAATATCTTGCAGACGGAGGCCATTTAAAAGTTGGTGGGTGGTGTGTGTGTCGGTCCACGGCTTGCCAATCTAACTTTCACCTCCTCCTAATGCCTCCCCCGCCCCCTCACCCCCCTCCCTCCTCACCCCTCGCCCCTTCTACTTTCTCCCCACACCGCTAAATCACCCCCCTGCCCTCTCCCCTCACCCAACTGTCTCTTTACTTCTCTTCTGTCTCTCGATGTTTTTGTCTTCCTTCGCATTCATTAACTTCACCTTTTGCTTTCCTTCTCCAATCCTCCCCCTCATTCCCCTCTCCCCACCCCACATTTCTCCCCTTCATTCCCCTCTCCCCACCTCCCCATTCCTCCCAGTCATTCCCCTCTCTCCATGTCCCCGTTCCTCACCCCTCACCCAAACCAACTCCCCACCTCTCTGTTCTATTTTTCGACTTACAGATTTGACCTCTTTCCCCTCTACTAATTTACTGTTTTCTTATTTTCCTCTCCCCACCCCCTATCCACTCCCTCTTCTCCCCTTACCCCTTACTTAATCCCTCCCCTTCACCGAACTAACTCCCCACCTCTTTATTTCCTTCTTAGACCGCTGCTTTGTTTTCTTTCTCCCCATACCTTCATCTCCCCTCCCAACCCCATCCTCCACTCTCCTCCGCACCCCAGAAATCACCCCCCTCCCCTCCCCTCCCTCCCACCCAAAACTAACTTTCTACCTCTCTGTTCTCTCTTTCTAGTTCTAATTTTTCCCTCTTTCCTTCCTACAATTCCAACTCTTTCCTCTTTTCTCGTTGCCCTTCTTTCCACCCCCCCTCACCACAAATTAACTCCCCTCTCTCTCCCTACCCAAACTATCTACTCATGTCTCTATCTATTTATCTACCTATCTATCTACCTACCTACCTACCTACCTATCTACATCTATCTATTTATCTATCTATCTATCTGTCTGTCTGTCAATCATTACACTATTTCCCCACCTCCACCTCTACTCCGCACCAGCTAACTTCCTACCTCTCTCTCTCTCTCTCTCCTTGTGTTTCCTCTTCGATGCTGCTTTCTCCCTCTTTTTAATCTACTTTTCCCTCTCTTCTCCTCTCCCCTCTCCCCTTCTTCCCACAATCAAACTCACCCTCTACACTTTTGTCTTCCCCTCCATTTATCAGCTTCGAATTTCCTCAACTTTTTTCTCTCATTATTTTCACTTCTCCACTGTTCATTTCTCCCCATTTTCTCCCCCCAAACTAACTCCCCAACTCTATGTCTTTTCCGAATTCTTGTTTCTCCCTCTTTCCTGCTCACGAATCTAACCTCCCCTCTTTTCTCCTTCCCCACTCCCCTCCCCTCACCCACCCTAACTTCCTACCTCTCTGTTTCCCCTTATGGTTTCTTGATCCCCTCTCATTTCCGTTTCTCTTTGTCTGTCCTCCTTCCTTTCTCTCCTCCCTACTTCACTCCCCAAATCCTCCCTCTTTTCTCCTCTCCCTACCCTTCTACCCAAACAAATCTCCCCGTTCTCCTTTCCTCAGTTCTTTCCCCTTTCCTCTCACTAATCTAGCTTCCCCTCTCTTCTCCTCTCACCTTAAATAACTCCCCTCTCTCTCTCTCTCTCTCTCTTTCTCTTTCTCTCTCTCTCCCTTTCTGTTCTCACTCTATTTCTCAATTTTCCGTCTCTCCTAACTAACCTTTCCAATTTTTTTCTCTCTCCCCACTTCCCTCACTCAAACTAACTCCCAAACTCCCTCTCCTTATTTCGACTTGTAAACTTGACCTCCTTCCCCTCTCTCTTCATCTACTCCCCTCTCATCTTAATCTACCACCCCCTTCTCCCAATCACCCCCTCCCCCACTCTCTCCACTCACCCACCCACTCCCTTATTCTTCTCATTTTCCTCTCACGAATCAAACTTTCTTTTTTTTCCTTCCCTTCCTACTCCCCTCCCAAAACCCAACCCCCCCACCACCACTCTCCCCTCCCTTTTCAGCTTTTAAACTTCACCCCTTCTCATTTTTCTTAAGCTGCCTTCCTCCTTTTCCTCTCTCCCCACTCCCATCCTCCAGACTCACTCCCTACCCCTCTCCCCACCTCCCAAGATCTTCCCCTCTCCCCTGTTCTCCTCCTCTTTCTCCCCAGTCCCTACCTTTAATCACCCAACTTCTCTGTCTTTTCTCCGTGCTGCGTAATCGTTCCCCTTTACTTCTCTTCCAAACCTAATCATCCCCATCTCTTTGTCTCCCCCTCACGGCTTCTAATATTCCCCCTTTCCCCTCTCCCAAGTTACCTCCTCCCCTTTTTACTCCCCTCCCATGTCCCCTCACCCATATCACTCCATCCCCTCCCCAAAATGGTTCCTCCCCCCCCAACCTTTTTCTTCTACTAATATTCATGGAGAGGAGTGGAACTTAGAAAATATATATCATCTCTCCGACTGACCCACCTGCAGACGACAGGCACAAAAAAACAGCCTTCTTCTTCTCCCCAGTATTACACCCACCTCTTTTTCTCCCCATAATTCCCCTTCCCTACTCATAAATTCGTCTCATATTCCCCAGCTATGCTCCCCATTCTCCTACTCTCCCCTAACCATTCCCTCTCATTTTTCTTGTCAGTTTCGGCTGAAGGGTTCGGTGGGGGAAGGGGTTGGGGTGGGTGGGGGTAGGTAGATGGGTGGGGGGGGTGGGGGTAAGTAGATGGATGGGTGGGTGGGTGGGGGTTCCTGTCCTTGTCTTCAGGCCTCTTTCATAATTGTTCTTTTTTGCAATGACGCCCATCCCTAAAACCTTCACTCCTCTGTTTCCGCCTCTAGAGTCAATTTTAGCAGCGATGTTAGAAAGCGCATGAACCACTGTGATGAACCTACTTAGAACACCTACTATAGAATTCTTAGTGAGCTCTACACCTCCAGTTAAGCTTGACATGCTGAGAATTCTTTTAACAGTCACTATGGAATTCTCAGTAACCTCCTTATCCTCAATGACGCTTACCATGTTGAGAATTATTTTAACTGGGATACGGTACTATGAAGATCAAATGAGATGCGTGACAGGAAATGCAAAGAACTAGTCAACAGGTCTACTTCAGTTATACCTTTTTCCTCTTTTTTCTCCCGTTTTTTTTTCTCTCTTTTCTCCCATCTCCCCCTCCTTGCCGTTCTCTCCCACCTACCTCACTGTTTTATCTCCCCACCACTCCCACTCCCACTCACAAATTTTCTCTCCATTTACCCTCCATGCTTCCCTGTCTCCCACCTCTTCCAGTATTTCCTCTCCCCTGCTTTCACCCTTCTCCTTTCTTCCCTCCTCTCTCTCTCTCTCTCTCTCTCTCTCTCCTGCACACCTCCCCCCCCCCAATTAATTAACCCCTGGCTGCATAAATGAAGGGGGTCGATGATGATGATGGGGCGGGGTAAGAAAGTGACGATGCCAATTTATGCGGTAATATTATAATGACGGAGGCACTGATGATGATGATGATGATGATGATGATGTGATGGTGGTGGTGGTGGTGGTGGTGGTGGGGGTGGTGGTGGTGGTGGTGATGATGGTGGTGGTGGTGGTGGTGGTGGTGGTGATGATGATGATGATGATGATGATGATGATGATGATGATGATGATGATGATGATGATGATGATTGTGATGATGGTAATGATGACGATGACGATGATGATGATGATGATTATGATTAACGATGATAAACACGTCAGGCTTTTCGCTATTCTCTCCGTCTGCTCACTCTACCTTGGCCTAAAACTCCCCTCTCTCCATCTTCACTGCTGAGCTGTTACGAGACATTAACACTAGAACAGTGCTATTCAACCTGGGTGGACGGTCCACCTTAGGGTGGACGAAATTCAGTGTGGGGTGGACAGCTTTCTTTGGGTGAACAGAGGGTGGACCAGATCATTACCGTATATGGATAGAAGAAAAAAGAAGAAATTAATAATATAATACAAGTGGAGAATTTACATATGTGTAGTCAAAGATAGCCTGTATGTTGATTTTTCTGTGGCTCACGAGCACTTAATCCAGTTTTATCTCGAAATGCATACACTATACAATGAAATTTATACAAGATTTAACCTCTCTGTCTTTCCCTTCAGATTTATCACAAAGTGTAAACATGAAATATATATTTGTATATTGTTTTTACTTGCCTACGTATTTGTACATTCAAGAATCTAAAAAAGTAAATATATAAGGGTAGGATCATGGGATTATACAGTTAACCGATTGGGGTGGACAGCTTTTAGCAATTCAACACTAGGGGTGGACGACGCCAAAAAAGGTTGAAGAGCACTGCACTAGAATATGATGCTAGTCACGAAGAAGTGTTAAGGAATGGGTGGTGAGCCCTGCGTTGTCCCGTCACTGGGTAAGGGAAAATACGACGAAAAAGGACGAAAAAAAAAAAAAATCCCCAATAAAGGTAGACGGACTAGAGTGAACTGATATAATTTTCTTGAACTTAAAAAATAAAAAATAAATAAATAAATAAAAAAAATCAACTTGGAGGGATTTTTTGAAGTTATTTCTGAAAATATCCTAAGCTTACTTGAAATTCTTAGGAGATGGTTAGAAAATAAATAAAAAAAAAGATCCACGTAGATCAGAAGGTTTTAAAATGACTTAAGGTGGAAAAGAGTTGAAAATGTAAGAAAATAAATGAGAGAGAGAGAGAGAGATACAACACATTGGAAATACGTGTATTCAAAAGGAAATATCAAACACACAATTCCTACATCTCATATTTACACACACACACACACACACACACACACACACACACACACACACACACCACTGCCATAACTGAAGCATGGTAATCTTCCTTCTTCATTCCACCTCATCACACTACCATTCCACCATATTTTCCTACCACACTACCCTACCATCCTACACATCACTGCCATTATCCTACCATACTGCACTGACTACCATACTAATCACCACACCATGATCCTACCATCATAAGCTACCATACAACCATACACCTATCATTATGAACTACTAAACTACCATAATAACCAACCATACAACACCATTAGCCTACCATTATTTCCATCATAAAACTATACCACACAACATAATCCTACCATACCATACCACAATATACCCTACCATACCAAGCTACCACACTGCCATACCACATCATAATCCTTCCATACCACCATACCAATCCACATTAAACCCTACCATAGCAAACTCCCATACTACCATACCACATCACATTCCTACCATACCACCACACCATACCATACCACATTACACCCTACCATAACAAGCTTCCACACTACCATACCACATTTACCATTATCAGCTACCATACTACCATAACACTACCATACTCCACTGACTCCAAAGAACAGTGAACCATTATATTTTTCACCAAACAAAACAAAAAAGAAAAAAACAAAAGAAAAAATAACCACAGAAAAAGGAGAAAGAAAAACAAGAAGAAAAAAAAAACGCAAAAAACAGGAACAAAAATTTTTCCTTTACAAGCCGCATGTCAGACCCAAAAAATGCTTGACATGAAAAAAATATATATACTTCATGCTGGGAGGTGTACACACAGAAATACATACACACACGTACATACACTTGGATACATTCATACATACATACATTACATACAAACATACATACACTTGGATACATACATACATACATACATACATACATACACATACATACACTTCGATACATACGTACACATGGAGGTTTGTAGATACACATGTATATACTGTATGTACATATGTATCTACAAACCTCCATACATACAAACACACACACACACACACACACACACACACACACACACACACACACACACACACACATAATGCACGCATGCTCTCAGAGAAACACACACAAACATACAAACACACTCTCTCTCTCTCTCTCTCTCACACACACACACACACACACCTCTTTCTCACCACAAATATACACAGCAAATTATTCATCTCTTTTCTCTTTTTTTTTTTTTTTCACGTTCAACCCCTTCAGAACGACGACGATTTTTTTTTTTACTATTTTCTGACTTTTTTTTTTTTTTGGCTTAAGAGATTTTTCGAAATGGAGAAGTTAATTACAGCCTTCATTATTTTTTTATTATTATATATATTTTTTTCCAAACGACATTATTCATATCAGAAATTTTTGGAACAGGAGGGGTTAGTTATCATCATCATTATCATCATCACCACTATCATCATCATCAGCATTATCATCACTAGCTTCATCATTAACTTTATCATGATCATCATAATCATCTTCAACATTACCATCATC
>NC_137012.1:25963152-25993152 GCF_032717465.1 Coenobita brevimanus
AAAAGTAAAAAATCTCCATGTAGGGTATGATGTCACAAAGAAGGGTTATGGACAGCATGGAAAGCCACTGCATTTTTTTTTTTTTTTTACTGCCACTGAACTGCAAGAAAATAAACAAGAAAAAAGTTGAAAATCTGGGCCACAAAAAAAAAAAAAAGGTTGAAAATCTGGGCCACAGTAGAATAAAAAAAAAAAAAATCGAAAATCTGAGCCACAGTAGAGAAAAAAATCGAAAAACTGGGCCACAGGAGAGAGAGAGAGAAAAAAAAAATCTCGGTCACAGAAGAGTAAAAAATAAAAAATCTGGGCCACAGAAAAAAGAAAAAAAAGAAAAAAAAAAACTCGAAAATCTGGGCCACAGTAGTGTAAAAAAAAAAAATCGATCGAAAATCAGGGCCAAATTAGAGCAAAAAAGAGCACAGTTATTAATTCACAACCCTTCACTCCTCCACCTGGCACTGCTTTGTTTCTCAGCATTTCCACTTTAATTTATACACTCTCAGTATTCCCATCCATTTTCCTTCCTTCCCTTCTTTGAATCACCTTGCACAACACAATCCCACCACCACATACCCTCCACAATACAGTCCCACCACCACACATCCTGCACAATACAATCCCACCACCACACACCTTGCACAATACAATCACACCACCACACACCTTGCACAATACAATCACACCACCACACACCTTGCACAACACAATCCCACCACCACACACCCTGCACAATAGTCCCACCACCACACACCCTGCACAACACAGTCCCACCACCACATACCCTCCACAATACAGTCCCACCACCACACACCTTGCACAATACAATCCCACCACCACACACCTTGCACAATACAATCCCACCACCACACACCTTGCACAATACAATCCCACCACCACACACCTTGCACAACACAATCCCACCACCACACACCTTGCACAACACAGTCCCACCACCACATACCCTCCACAATACAGTCCCACCACCACACACCTTGCACAATACAGTCCCACTACCACACATCCTGCACAATACAATCCCACCACCACATACACTGCACAATACAGTCCCACCACCACACACCCTGCACAACATAATCCCACCACCACACACCTTGCACAACACAATCCCACCACCACACACCTTGCACAATACAATCCCACCACCACACACCTTGCACAATACAATCCCACCACCACACACCCTGCACAATACAATCCCACCACCACACACCTTGCACAACACCATCACACCACCAGACACTACACCACGCCGTCTTTCACCTATCAAAGCTCATGCCACTAAGAAACGAACTCCCGTCGATCAAGAAGGCTCCCTAACGCCTATACTTTACCAACTTATTCTGTAATCAGCACGTCAATATTATCTTCTGTATTATGTATGAAATGTATATTGGTAAGGAATTTAGTTTACAAGAGAGGATTAAGGTGCCACGTATAAACTGACACGGAAAAGCCATCTAACCCCAAAGACGAGGATCCAAACACACATCCTCGTCTATAAATTCATAAAATCAATCAGGTTTCACTCAACGCTCCTTCCAGTCCCTCAACATTCTGAGTTTATGTACTTTCCTATGTCTGTCTGTCTGTCTAATTAAAATCATCTATCCATCCATCTACCTACCTATCTATCTATATCTATCAAGTCATCTTTCCACCTATCAATCTATCTGTCTGTCTGTCGATTTAAGAATCCTGTATCCATCGTCTACCCATCTATGTGTCTATCTATCTCTCTATTTGTCTATTCACCCATCTATCTGTCTGTCTGTTCTATCTATTTATCTATTCACCTATTTATCTATCCACCTGTCTGTCTGCCTCATAAACTTCACACCAAAAACTTAAAGAAAAATCAAAATCAAAATCTAAGCCAAATCCCTTTTCTATAAAAACTCAGAAGGGCAGACTAAATATTAAACAAATTCCCCTTTGCCCCCCTCGCGGCTAATTATAATGGTGTTTATGGGCGTAGTCATTCGTTAGGTTAATGTGTAGAGGCGTGGGTAGGGGGCGCCGCTCCCCTTAGGCCAGGATGTGAGAAGGGAGCGAGGGGGAAGGGGGGCGGAGTGGGGAAGACGGGGAAGGGGGGGTGGAGTGGGGAAGAGAAAGGGGCTGGCCGGATGCTCTACCTTACTCCCTACTTCCTCTCTCTCTCTCTCTCTCTCTCTCTCTCTCTCTATCTATCTATCTATCTATCTATCTTTCAATCAAAAGTCATACATTTTCTTACAATACATCTATCCCCCTTGCGCTATTTTTTTTTTTCATTCTTTTTTGCATTATCATTTGCCTTTCCTTTCCTCTCCTATCTTTTCCCTTCCTTTTTTCTCGATTTCCACCCTATCTTTCATCTTGCATTTCCATCGTACTCTCTCTCTCTCTCTCATCTTTAATAGCCTTTTACCGTTCTCAACCCCTTCTCTCTCTCTCTCTCTCTCTCTCTCTCTCTCTCTCTCTCTCTCTTTGCTTCACCGGAGTGTGGAATCGGAACGGGTAGAAAATCATGTCCTTGTCCTGAATCACCTCGGGGACGTCTGTGAGATATTTATAAAGAGACGTAACGCCCCTGTGTTGGCTCATCTCAAACCTGAACCACAATCACCCACATAAACACTCCCTCCAGCACTGTATCAAGCAAGTCAGCCCTTCCACAGCACCCCACAGCATGAACTCCATAATCATCCACTCCCTAACACAGCAGAGACGCACGGATACAAGTCAGTTCTCCCACAACACATCGCCGTATGAAGTCAACAATCCCCCACCACTTCTGACCGTGCATCTGAGTCAGTCCTACCACAACACCCACCTCATCACGTCCATTCTAAGGGTAATCATACGCTCCTTGACACACCATGGGGGCCTGGATGCAAATAACCTCCTCTAGACAATCCTATTTCCAAGATCCTGACAACTTTCCAACGAAGGTACATAAAGTTACTGTACACTTCTCACACTTATAGCAGTACTTCTTACACTTAATAGCAGTACTTCTTACACTTAACAGCTACTTATAATACTACCGCCTCTCCTTGTTTCCCAGTTTGTTCATATTAAACTGCCACATAAACAGGTCGGGCGAGGGGGCGAAATCTTGACTGGCTAGGAACTGTTCAAATCTAAGCCAGGTTCTCTCGTAAAAGCTTTGTGTTTACCTGTCCTTGTTGTAACTTTATATCCACGATCGGTATCCTAGCTCTGTTACCTGCCCTGTGTCACCTCTTTCATGCAACTCATCCTCACAAACACTACCACTATCGCATCATCAACATCACCACCATCATCACCACCACTACCGTCATCAACATCGCTGTCACCATCATCATCACCTCCACTACCGCGTTCAACATCACTATCATCACCACCACTACCGTCATCAACATACTATCACCACCATCATCACCTCCACTACCGCGTTCAACATCACTATCATCACCATCATCACCTCCACTACCTTCATCAACATCACTATCACCATCATCATCAGCACCACTACCGTCATCAACATCACTATCACCACCACTATCATCACAATCATTACCATCACCACCACCATCATCATCACGACCATTACCGTCATCATCATCGTTCCCACCACTATCATCATTAGTCACCATCATCATCTTCACTATCATCGCTCAAATCATCACCGCCACCATCTTTCCCACCATCATCAACGTCACCATCACTGTCATCACTTCCACCACCACCATCATCATCACCACCACCATCACCACAACCATCATTTCTCATTCTCCCTCCTTGAGACAGAGGTCAAATAATGCAACACATCATCACCAGCACCACCATTCCCTTCTCTTACATCACCATCATCACAATCCCTACCACTACCACCATCACCATCATCACAATCATTATCACTACCACCATCACCATCACAATCACTATCACTACCACCATCAGCATCATCACAATCACTATCACTACCACCATCACCATCATCACAATCATTATCACTACCACCATCATCACAATCACTATCACTACCACCATCACCATCACCACAATCATTATCACTACCACCATCATCACAATCATTATCACTACCACCATCACCATCACAATCATTATCACTACCACCATCACCATCATCACAATCACTATCACTACCACCATCACCATCATCACAATCATTATCACTACCACCATCATCACAATCACTATCGCTACCACCATCACCATCATCACAATCACTATCACTACCACCATCACCATCATTATCACTACCACCATCATCACAATCACTATCACTACCACCATCACCATCATCACAATCACTCTCACTACCACCAACACCATCATCACAATCACTACCACTACCATCATCACAATCATTATCACTACCACCATCATCACAATTATTATCATTACCATCATCATCACAATCACTATCACTACCACCATCACCATCATCACAATCACTATCACTACTACCATCACTCCACTATCATCACCATCATCACCACCACCACCATCATCACCATCACCTAATTTCTACCCTTCACTAGTAACCAGATGCTACAACTCTTCCCCACCACCACCGCAACCACAACTACCACCACCACCACAACCACCACCACCACAACCACCACCACCACTACCACAACCACCACAACCACCACCACCACTACCACAACCACCACCACCACTACCACAACCACCACCACCACTACCACAACCACCACCACCACAACCACCACCACCACAATCACCATCATCATTATCACCTCCCATTCCCTCCCCTTATTCACAATGGGGAGCAAATAATTCTCTCTCTCTTTTAATTATTCTCACATTTTCCGAGGACGAGAGAGAGAGAGAGAGAGAGAGAGAGAGAGTGATAAGGGGAGATTTTTTTTTTCTTTATCATCTCTCTTTACCTCGCTTTAATTTGATTTAGTTAATATTCTCCCCTGCAGCTCCGACTCTCTCTCTCTCTCTTCTGTAACCCTTCTATATGTATTGCTTGCTCAGTCTTGTTTTGCTCTCTCTCTCTCTCTCTCTCTCTCTCTCTCTCTCTCTCTCTCTCTCTTCTCCCCTTTCCCTTTACTTCAGTGTTCCTCATTTCCCCTTCCTTCCCTTCTCTTTCGCTTCTTCCTATTTCACTTCCTCTCTTCCCTTCCCCCTCCTCTCCGTCCTGGTTTCCTTCCTCTTTCCTCCTCTTTTTCTACCTCTTCCTCCTCTTTCTTTCCCGCCTTATCTCTCTCGCTACCCTTTCTTCTTCATTCTCTCTCTCTTCCCCACCTTTCTCCATTTTTCTCTTCATCCTCTCTCTCTTCCCTACCTTTCTCCTCTTTATCCTTCCTCCACCTCTTCTCCTCTCTTTCTACCCTGCCTCCTCCTCCTCTCCTCTTGCTGTCCTTTCCTCTTCATCCCCTCTCTCTCTTCCCTACCTTTCTCCTGATTCCTCTTCATCCCTTCTCTCTTCCCTACCTTTCTCCTGATTCCTCTTCATCCCTTCTCTCATCCCTACCTTTCTCCTCATTCCTCTTCATCCCTTCTCTCTTCCCTACCTTTCTCCTCTTTCCTCTTCCTCCACCTCTCTTTCTACCCTGCCTCCTCCTCCTCTCCTCTCGCCAAAATTACAAAAAATCTCTCTAATTGTTTTAACAGAGTCATAAACAGATTAGCCACGACTGGAAATACAGTTACCTCTTTTACTTCATAATTCTGCCGAGGTGTGGCGCTGGCTCCCGGTAAAATGACTATCTTTTTTCTCTCTCTTATTTTCTCTTTTTTTCCCTCACTTTCATTACCTGTTCTCTTTTATCTTTCACTATTTTTCTCTACTCATGACTAGGCTATCTTTTTCTCTCTCTTATTTTCTCTCTTTTTTTTTTCTCTCACTTTCATTACCTGTTCTCTTTTATCTTTCACTATTTTTCTCTTACTTTTTTCACGTTCTCTTTTATCTTTCACTTTTTTTCTCTTACTTGCTCTTTATTTTCTATTTCCTTCCTCTCTTTTTCACTTATTATTTATTCCTCTTTTCCTTTCATGGATTTTTTTTCTCTTCTTTTCTTTCTCTTTTTTCTCCTATTTGTTCTCTTATTTTCTCATTTCCATTACTTGTTCTCTTTTATCTTTCACTTCCTTGTTTTCTCTTTTTTCTCTTTCCTCTTTTTTTCTCACTTTTTTGTTCCCTTCCATCTTTCACACTTTTCTCTTTTTTCTCATATTTCCTCCATTTTTCTATTATTTTCTTTTTTCTTATCTTCTCTTTTCTATTTACTTTCTCTTTTTCACTTGTCTTACTTTTTCCCTTTCATCTTCCATTTTTCTTGCTCTCTTTTTTCTCACTTTCACAGCCTGTTCATTTTTTTTTTTCACTCCATTTTCCCTTCTATACACCCTCCTCTTTAACTTCTCTTTATCTCCTCTTTATTCTGCCTCTTTTTTCCTCTTTTCTATAGGTCACTTGCCCTGCCTATTTTATGTCTGCTTTATTTTCTCTCTTCTTGTGTCTCTCTCATCGCTCATTTTCTCTTCCTTTCGTTCCTTTTACTCTTTATTACGTCCGCTTCTTCTCTCTCTTAAGTCTCTCTCTCTCTCTCTCTACCTACCTATCTCATCTATTTACCTATCGATCTATCTATCTTCGCCGAGTAGTTCACAATTTTGCCGAGGTGTGGCGCTGGCTGCCGCGAAAAATACCTACTGCTTTACTTACTCCCTTTTTTTTTTTACCATTTCTTCTGTTCTTTTAGCCCTTTGTACCTCACTTTTATTCTATCTATCTATCTACCTACCTATCTATCTATCTATCTATCTACCTACCTACCTATCTATCTATCTACCTACATACCTACGTTTCTATCTTTCTGTACTCTCTTTTTACCACGTCTTCTGTTCCTTTATTTCTTTCTACCTCATTTTGTGTTATATCTATCTATCTGTCCACCTGCCTGTCTATCTGTCTATCTATCTACCAACGTTTCTATCTTCTTTCCTTCTGTATTCTTTTTTTCATCCCTTAATACCTCATTTTTTGCTCTCTCTCTCTCTCTGTCTCTGTCTCTCTCTCTGTTCTATCTTTCTGTCCCTCTTTCTCCACGCCTCTCTCTTTACTTCCTATCTTTACCAGCATGCTTGTTTTAAATTGCTTTCTCTGTTTTTCTTTTTACCTTTCCTCCTCCATTCGTTTCCATTCGTGTTTTCATTTCGCTTTATTCTTTTTTCTTAACTCTCCTCGCTTTTTTTGCTTTTATCTTTTGCTCTCTTATTTTAACCCCTCTCCTTTTATTTTACATTTTATTTAGTTGTGACTGTAATATATATATATATATATATATATATATATATATATATATATATATATATATATATATATATATATATTTTATGCAAGGAAGAAGGAATCAAAGGCCTGAAGTCCAGAAGCTTGTTCCCTCCAAGAAAAAATAAAAACAAGATAAGAGAAACTTTTATGGTTTACAGTTCTGCCCTAGAGTAGCGCTGACCTCGGGAAAAAATGGCTCTTTTTTTCTCTCATTTGCTCTCTTTTTACACCTCTTTTACTCTTTTCTCTATTTTTTCCTCTCATTTGCTCTTTTTCCCACCTCTTCTCTTTCTCTTTTTTCTCTCTCATTTGCTCTTTTTACATCTTTTTTTTTCTCTCAATTTGCTCTTTTCACAGCTCTTTTGCTGTTTTCTCTATTTTTTTCTCTCTCATTTGCTCTCCTTTTCCATCTTTTACCCTTTTCTTTATTTTTTCTCTCATTTGCTCTCTTTCCCACCTCTTTTACCCTTTTGACTATTTTCCCCCTATCATTGCTCCCTTTTTACAGCTCTTTTTCTCTTTTCTCTATTATTCTCTCATTTACTCTTTTTACACCTCTTTTGTTCTTTACTCTCTTTTTTTTTTAACTCTTTACCACCTCTCTATTTGCTTGTTTTTTTTTTCTTACCTCTTTTCTGTACTTTCTTTTTCTGTTTTACATCTACGAATATTTCTTTACTTCTTCTCTTTCCTTTCCCTTTCTTTATATTTCTTTTTTATTTACTCTTATCATGTGTTATCTTTTCACTCCTCTTTAAGCTTCTTTTCCTCTTGTCCTCTTTAATTTCTTTAACTCTCTCTTCAGCCTCTATTTTCTTTCATTAATTTTACCTCTCTCTCTCTCTCTCTCTCTCTCTCTCTCTCTCTCTCTCTCTCTCTCTAATTTTGTCTTTTGGTCATCTTTTATCTCTCTCTCTCTCTCTCTCTCTCTCTCTCTCTCTCTCTCACACACACCATCCCCTTCAATTCCTCCATTAGCTTCCCTACCCTTTTTTCCTTCCTTGTTTTTCCCCTTCGCAAAAATAACACCAATATAATCTTAATGCACTCTACCGTGTTATTGGAACGAAGTGGAATTATCTTTGGAATATTACAGGATTATCTGACAAATTATAGGATTTATTTAGAATTACATTATTATTTTTAAACAGGTTAATATTATAGGTAGATAAAAGTGGTTAATTATTAAGTGGAAAGTGGAGAATTATTACTAAATGTGGAATTAGCCCTACTTAAATAATTATCACAATATTCAATCTACCTATCTTCAGCCCGACGCCCTAATCCCGCAAAGGGTGGCCGCAGACAAAACGCCTCCAGGTAGCTCTGTCACCCACCATCTGATTGCCCTCCCCCCAACTCACTTCCCCCTCCCTCATATACCTCTCAACTCCATCCCTTCACCTCATCCTCGGTCTTCCCCTCCATCCACTTCACCTACATACACCCTCTTAGTCAGTCTTTCATTCTTCATTCTCTCCACATGTCCAAACCACCTCAGTGTAATATTACAGGGCCTAATTACATACGATTATTAGAATGATTATGTAATTAGGGGAAATAATTAGGCAATAAATGAGATGTATGGATGTAGGTGAAATAATAGATGAATGATAATGGCTCATGATTGGGTGAAAGTTATTTGCCTGATCTGTTTATTAGTTTTTATCACTTTCTTTCTCATCCTCTTTTCCATTCCTCTCTCTCTCTCTCTCTCTCTCTCTCTCTCACTCACTCTCTCTCTCTCTCTATCCCTCCGGTGCTTTATCTACAAAAAGATGAGTAGGGAGTGGGGCGTGGGATTTCCAGGCCCTTGTTTCAGAGGCTATCATTAAATAAATTTGTTTTTTAATTACGAATGACAGGGGTAAAAATCGAAGGAAAAAATTGAGGGAACATTTTGAGAGAGAGAGAGAGAGAGAGAGAGAGAGAGAGAGAGAGAGAGAGAGAGAGAGAGAGAGAGAGACAGAGAGAGAGAGAGAGAAAAGGTTTACTTGTGTTGGTGTGTTAATGCAGGTGATGATGGTAGTTGTGGTGATAATGGTTTGTGGTGGAGACATAGTGGTAAAGAGTGTGGTGGTAGTAATGGTAGTGATGGTGGTAGTTGTGGTGTGTGTGGTAGTGGTAGTGGTGGTGGCAGTTGCGGTGTGTGTGGTATATGGTGCTAGTAATGGTATTTGTTTAAAGGTAGTGGTGATTTTTAAAGAGATATAGGATGAGGGAAGAGTGAGTGAGTGAAAGTGAAGGTAAGGGGAGAGTGAGTGAGAGAGTGAGTGAGAGTGAGGGAAGAATGTGGTTGGAAAATGCTGGTTTGCTGTGATGGTGGTAGTTGTGGTTGTGATGATGGTAATTGTTGTGGTTGAGGTGGTTGTGACTGTTGTTGTTGTTGTTGTGGTGGTGGTGGTGGTGGTGGTGGCGGCTGCTGGTTGGCGTGATAGGTATTTGGTGATGGTAGTTGTGGTTGTGGCGTACGTGGTGGTGGTAGCTGTGGTTGTGGTGGTAGTGGTCCATACCCCAATCCACCCCACCATCACCCCAATCTACCCCACCAAACCCCACCATCACCCCAATCTACCCCACCAAACCCCACCATCACCCCAATCTACCCCACCAAACCCCACCATCACCCCAATCCACCCCACCAAACCCCACCATCACCCCAATCTACCCCACCAAACCCCACCATCACCCCAATCCACACCAACAAATTTATGAGGTCTTTTGACAATCTTTTATCTTTTATTTACTTTTGAAACGCCTGTGTGTGTGTGTGTGTGTGTGTGTGTGTGTGTGTGTGTGTGTGTGTGTGTGTGTGTGTGTACCATGCAGACCCACATGGCAGCGACGATCCAACCATTTCTTTTTGTCCTCAGTGACTTAATTGCTGGTTGGTTGTGGTGGTTGTGGTAGTAGTTGTGGTAATGAAATGATGGTGGTGGTTGTGATGGTAGCAGTGACTATGGTGATGGTTCTGGAGTGGCTGATGATGATGATGGTGGTTGTGGTAGTGGTATTATGAGGCAAAGGGATGAGGAGCAGGTGAGAATGAGGACAGGGTAAGAAAGATTGATGGCTGGTTGTTGTGGTGATGGTGGTAGTTGTGGTAGTGGTGGGGGTATGGTGGTGATGAGTGTGGTGGTTGTGGCGATGGATGATTCTAGGTTTTGGTAGTTACTTGTGTGGTAGTGATGGTAGTCGTGGTGGTAATGGCAGTGGTATTTGTGATGGTGTTAGGGAAGATAAGGGATGAGGTGTGAGTGATAGGGTAGGGTGTGGATGTCTACGGTTTATGTAGAGAATATGGTAGTGGTGATGAAGAGTGTGGTGATGTAGTGTGGTGGTGATGGCTGTGAAATGTGGTGGAGTATGAAGTGTGGTGATGATGGTAGTGAAATGTGATGAAGTATGTAGTGTGGTGGTGATGGTAGTGAAATGTGGTGATCTATGCAGTGTGGTGGTGATGGTAGTGAAATGTGGTGATCTATGCAGTGTGGTGGTGATGGCAGTGAGATCTGATGAAGTATGCAGTGTGATGGTGATGGCAGTGAAATGTGGTGAAGAATGCAGTGTGGTGGTGATGGTACTGAAATGTGGTGAAGTATGTAGTGTGGTGTGATGGTAGTGAGACGTAATGAATTATGTAATGTGGTGGTGATGATACTGAAATGTGGTGAAGTATGCAGTGCGGTGATGGTGGTGACGTGTGTGATGGAGTATGCAGTGTGGTGATGGCAGTGAAGTGTGGCGCTGTATGTAGTGTGGTGACAGCGGTGAGAGTGTGGTGATTGTGGTGATGGTAATGGGAGTGCCGTTGGTAGCTGTGGTGATGGCGATGTTAGTGGCAGTGGTGGTAATTGTGGTAGGGGCTGACTGGCTTAGTAAGGGACTGGGGCAATTTTGGTAATGGCACTTTTGTAGCAGTGATGGTGGTAGTTGTGGTAGTGGTATTTGTGGTAAGCGATTCTACCACTACAATTCGATTAAAAAAAACACTGTAGCGATTTGTACTTATCTGTAACTACTAAGACAGCACAAGAAAGTTAAATAGTACAGAATGAATACCGCAGATGAAGGTGTTAGGGAGTTATGGGTAAGAGACAGTCGGAAAAAGGTTTGGGAATATACGCAAGACACCAGAAAGGGAAGAAATGAAGGAATCCAACTGGGTGAAGGCAGGGTTTGGAAGTATAATGAGGAGGGTAGGATGAGCTAGAATGACGGATTGCATTTGGGTCCGAACGAGATTGAAAGGTGTACATAGGAGAAAGATGTGGAATGAATAGTGTACTGCAACTGGATCAGAATAAGGCTAAGAATACGATGGAGAAAGCAGTACGGAATGAAAGACGGTTTGTAGAATGAATGAGACTGGAAAAGTGTACACAGGAGAATGCCAGGAGAATCAAATGGGGAAGAATGAAGGACAGCAGGTGTAGGCATAAGACTGAGGAGTATTTGTGAGGCCGGAATGGAATAGAATGAAGGATTACAAGTGTGGCATGATAAGATTTTGAAAGAATGAAATGAGGAATGAAGAACTGCGGTAAGTCGGGTTTGGTGTGAGTACCCTTTTTACTGTCCTCTCTCTCTCTCCTTTCTCCCTACCCTTCATTCTCTCCCTTACCCACCTTTCTCCTCCTTTTCCCTCCCTCTATCGCCTCCTATTCCTCCTGTCCCTCTTGCCACCTTCCCCCTCTTCCTCTAACCCCCATCCCATTCACATCAGTATCATATTCTTCCTACTTCCCTTCTCCCCTTTTTTCCCTTATTCCCCCTTTTCTTTCCCCTCCCCCCCACTTCCAGACTTCTTTGATTTCTCCCCCCCCCCCTCCTTTCACCACTATTCTCCCTCATCCTTATCCCCTTCGCCCTTTATACCTTATTCTCCCTTATCTTCCCCTTACCTCCCTCCTCTTCCTCTATCCCATTCTCAATTCACTCCCCTCTCCTCTTTTTTTCCTCTTCTCCCCACTATCTTCACTCATCTTTTCTATCCATCTCCCCACCCCTTCCTCATCTCTTCATTTCCTCTTCTCCCCACCATTCCCACTCTTCTTTTCTCTTCAACTCCCCATCCCATCCTTTCCCACTCCCCCTCTCTGCCCCTCTACCCTCTCTCCCCGTCTCCCCTATTCCTCCACTCTCTCCCCAATCCCTCCACACTCTCCCCATCTCTCCCACCCCTCCACTCTCCCCATCTCCCCCATCCCTCCACTCTCTCCCCATCTCCCCCACCCCTCCACCCTCTCTCCCCATCTCCCCCACCCCTCCACTCTCCCCATCTCCCCCATCCCTCCACTCTCTCCCCATAGTCCCTATTCCTCTATCCCTCCACCCTCTCTCCCCATCTCCCCTATCCCTCCACTCTCCCCATCTCCCCCATCCCTCCACTCTCCCCATCTCCGCCACCCCTCCACCCTCTCCCCCATCCCTCTACCCTCTCCCCATCTTCCTTACCCCTCCACCCTTTCCCCCCATCTCCCCCACCCCTCCAACCTTTCCCCCCAATCTCCCCCACCCCTCCACCCTCTCTCCCCATCTCCCCCACCCCTCCACCCTCTCTCCCCATCTCCCCCACTCTCTCCCCATCTCCCCCACTCTCTCCCCATCTCCTCTATCCCTCCACCCTCTCTCCCCATCTCCCCCATCGCTCCACCCTCTCTCCCCATCTCCCCCACCCCTCCACCCTCTCTCCCCATCTCCCCACCCCTCCACCCTCTCCCCGCATCCCCCACCCCTCCACCCTCTCTCCCCATCTCCCCCATCCTTTCACCCTCTCTCCCCATCTTTCCCACCCCTCCACCCTCTCCCCGTTTCCCCCACCCCTCCACCCTCTCTCCCCATCTCCCCCATCCTTTCACCCTCTCTCCCCATCTCCCCTATCCCGCCACCCTCTCTCCCCCACCCCTCCACCCTCTCTCCCCATCTCCCCCATCCTTTCACCCTCTCTCCCCATCTCCCCCACCCCTCCACCCTCTCCCCCACCCCTCCACCCTCTCCCCCCTCTCCCCCACCCCTCCCCACCCCACACCTTCTCCCCCTCATTATCGACCAGTGAAAATAGCGAAGTTTGCATACCAATTGATGTGCTAATCACCCCACGCCAAATTGATGACTCATAAAGGCGTCTTGCTTTTAATATATTGAGAGAGAGAGAGAGAGAGAGAGAGAGAGAGAGACACAGACAGACAGACAGACAGAGCGAGAGTGTGTGTGTGTGTGTGTGTGTGTACTCATAAAATCCTCCGTACCTTTAAAAAAAAAAAAAAAAAAAGCAAAAGGATTTAAGAGTCATAAAAAAAATTCAGATCTTACATCCACCAGGAGAAAAAAAAAAATAAAAATAAAATAAAAAATGAAAAAACTTGCCCCAAATTTTTTCCCAACTCAAAAATCATTATACATATATATATATTTTTATTTCTCTCTCTATCTCGCCGGCGTCTCATTTTTTTTTAATCGTTGACCATGTTGCTGGTACTAAAATGGACGAAAAAAAATGATATATGTGAAAAAAAAAAATGGAGATAGAGATCAGGATTGAGGCAAGAGGTAATCTGGAAAGTTTTTTAAAATCTGAAATTGAGACAGAAATGATGAGCTGAGGGAGGGATGGAAGGAAGGAAGGAAAAAAAGAAGGACGGAAGAATAAAGGAGGGAAGGAGGGAAGAATAAAGGAGGGAAGAATAAAGGAGGGAAGGAGGGAAGAATAAAGGAAGGAGGGAAGGAAGGAAGGAACTGGGAAGGGAAGAAAGGATAAGAAAAAGATAAGACGGCAGAAAGAAAAGAAGGAAGGAAGAATAAAAGAAGGAAGGAAGGAAGACTAAAGGAAGGAAGGAAGGAAGACTAAAGGAAGGAAGGAAGGAAGAATAAAAGATGGAAGGAAGAATAATGGAAGGAAGGAAGGAAGAATAATGGAAGGAAGGATGGAAGAATAAAGGAAGGAAGGAAGGAAGAATAAAGGAAGGAAGGAAGGAAGAATAATGGAAGGAAGGAAGGAAGAATAAAGGAAGGAAGCAAGCAAGCAAGGATGGAAGGAAGCAAGGAAGCAAGGATGGAAGGAAGAATAAAGAAAGAAAGGAACTCGGAAGGGAAGAAGGGACAAAATGAAAAGATGGGTTGATGAAGAGGAGAAAAGAAATAAAGGAATAACGAAAGAGATGGAAAATATAGGCAGAAGGAAATATGACAAACAGAAGAGACGGAAGGAAGGATGAAGGAGATATGGATGGAGGAAATGTAAGAAGGAAAGAAAGAGAGCAGGAGGAGGAAATGGGGAGAAGAGAGAGGAAGAGGGAAGGAAGAAGGGAGGGATGTAGGGAGGATGAGATGAAGGGAGGGAAGGACGGAGGGAAATAAAGGGAAAAGGAAGGAGGAAAGCAAAGAAGGAAGGAAACATGAAGGGCAAGAGAAATGGCAAAGGGTAATTAATGAGGGAAATAGATACAGGTTGGACACACAGACATACAGATAGACAGACAGACAGACAGAGGACACGCACATAGAGAAAGAATAGCCAAAAAAAAAAGCAAACACACATACATAAACAGACAGAAAGACAAAGAGGAAGACAGAATATGGCAGGTACTGAGGCAGAGATAGGTATAATGTGTGTGTGTGTGTGTGTGTGTGTGTGTGTGTGTGTGTGTGTGTGTGTGTGTGTGTGTGTGTGTGTGTGTGTGTGTGTGTGTGTGTGTGTGTGTGTGTGTGTGTGTGGGCACCACTATTCATCAAACTAACCCATGACTCTCTCTCTCTCTCTCTCTCTCTCTCTCTCTAACACACACACACACACTCACCCCCCCACACCCACACACAAATAGGCCTACAAACCTACAATCTTCTTTAAACACACACAGACATACACACACACACACACACACACACACACACACACACACACACAACCTTAAGCTCTTCTCCATTCTCCCCTTAAAACACAAATTCTTCCCTTCTCTCTCTCTCTCTCTCTCTCACATCCCCAATAAAAAAAAAATAAAATAAAATAAAATCGACAACACACCCTTCCCCAGCCCCAAAAATCCCACCCTACCCTCTACAAAACATGTCGGTAACACGTCCAGCAGAAGCACCAATGGGGATACACGAACATGGCTAATAAAAAAGAACTCTACGGTCACATCAAGCCAGATTTCACACCACCATTGGCTATCTAGGGGTGATGTATAGGAGTTTTTGTGGATTCTTTTTACTCTCTCTCTCTCTCTCTCTCTCTCTCTCTCTCTCTCTCTCTCTCTCTCTCTCTCTCTCTCTCTCTCTCATGGTTGGGTAATTTTAGGGAATGGATAATTGCTAAGGTGGTGAGTGTGTGTTTACGGGGTTGGTGGGTGCGGGGGGATGGAGATGAGGGGGAAGAAGGGAGAGAAGAGAGAGTGGGAGGGAGAAAGGCTTGGGAAGGATGAAGGGGGAAGGTGGAAGAGGAGGAAAGGAAGAGGCTAGGATGGTGTGGTGAGGGAGAGTGGAGAGAAAACGATGGTGAAATGAGAAGTTAACAATAGGGTGGAGGGGGGAGGGAAGGCAGGAGAGGATAGAACAGAAAGGAAAGGATGAGGTAGGGGGAAGGGGGAGACAGGAGGGGAAGGAGAAGGTGGAATGGAAAGGTACCTGGAGAATGGAGAGAAAAAAAGGAAAGAATAGGACATGGATAGTGGAGAAAAGAGGGAGAGGGGAAGAAGCAAGGGTAAGAGGAAGGAGGAGGGGGGATAGGAAATTATGGAGGGGGAACTGGTGGGGGTGAAATGAAATATATGGAGGGGAAAGAGAAGAGGAAGTGGGAAGAATGTCGTTGGAAAGAAGGATGATGATGATGATGATAAACAGAGAGAGAGAGAGAGATCCCCTGAGAGTGGGCTAGTGGACCTCACATTAAAACTTGGGTCGGGGTTCGAGACTCACTGCCACAAAGAGAGAGAGAGAGAGAGAGAGAGAGAGAGAGAGAGAGAGAGAGAGAGAGAGAGAGAGAGAGAGAGAGAATGTAGAAAATTAAGCAGGGGAAAGACTGGGAGAAGAGGAGATCATGGAGATACACAGGAAGGAAAATAGAGAAGAGAAAAAGGGAGAGAGATAATGTAAGGAAGAAGTGAAGGGTGGAGGGAAAGAGCAAGAGAGTAGGAGAGGATAGAAGAGAGAATGATGTTAATGGAGGAGGAGATAAGTGGAGAGAGAAAGAGGTGAGAGAAAAGAGTGGTTGTAAAGAGGGAGAGGAGAGGGAAAGAAACTGAGAGGATCGAAAGAAGGAAAATGAAAGGGGAGAAAAGAGAGGAGGGAAGGAAGAAAAAGATGATGAGAAGGAGAGGGAATGAAAGGGGAGGGTGGAGAGCAAGAGGGGAGAGAGTACGAAGGGAAGGACAGAAGGGGATGACTGGAGGGGAGAAAGGGGGGAAATGGGGAGAGAAAGAGGAGGATGGATCGGAGATAAAGAGGTTGGGGAGGGGAAAGGGGGAGAGAAATTGTTGGAGATTATGAAGTCTGAAGAGAGAGAGAGAGAGAGAGAGAGAGAGAGGAGGAAAGACGTTGGGGGACAAAAAGGGGAGGGAATGGGAAAGAAAGAGAGAGGGGAAGCAAAGAAAGGAGGGGAGGAAAGAGGGGGAGGGGTGGAGTGAAGGAGGAAAAGGGGAAGGGGGAGAAGGAAAAAGGGACGAGGAAGGGAACGAGAGAGGGAAAGAGGAGGGGAAAGAAAATAATTAAGGGAGAGATACAGTCAAGAGGAAGAGAGAGAGGACGGAGAGAAATGGAGAAGAGACAAGAGAGGAAGAGGGATGAGGAGGAGACAGAAAAAGTATGAAGGAGAGAATTTACAGAGAGGAAGACCAGAGGAAGAGGGAGAGGACGGAGAAAAGTAGAGAAGAGGAAGGAAGGGAAGAGGAGAAGACAGAAAGAGTATGAGAGAATTTACAGAGAGGGAGAGGAACACAAGAGGACGGGAGGAGTATAGAAGACAGCAAACATCAAGACCAAGCAGACAGCACACAGAGAGCTCATACCTCCGCCAACGCCCATACCAAACAACTCAGATCACAGGCAAAATTTAATCAGCTTTTCCTTGGTCCATGACTCACATATCCACAAAACTTCACTGAAATCCATCCATAAATTTGTGAGACATCTTGTGCACAGACAGACAAACAGGGGTGAAAACATAACCTCCTCCAATTTGCCTATGCGGAGGTAACTGCTGCTCTTTTCGAGGGTGTTTGTTCATGTTTATTTTAAGACTATGGTATCTGTGTTATGAGTTTATTAATAAGAAAAAAAAAATGCAAGATTTATATTGACAGACACACAGACAGAGATAGACAGACAGACAGATGGAAAGAGCGAGAGACAGATAGATAGACAGATAAATAGACAGACATAGATAGACAGGCATACAGACAGCTAGTGCCTGGGAGACAAACAATTATAAAGCCATCTATCCATTGGTCAGTGGAGGATATGTTTACCTGGGGATTTGAAGCCAGGTAATTGTCCAGGTAACATTTATTATTATTATTATTATTATTATTAACATTATCCTCCTCCTCTTTTGCATTATTATTATTATTATTATTATTATTATTATCATTATTATCATTTTTCTGTATCATAATCTAACACACCATCAAGCACTATGTTTTCTATGTTACGACTCTCTTCTCCAACATCAGGCGATGAGAGAGAGAGAGAGAGAGAGAGAGAGAGAGAGAGAGAGAGAGAGAGAGAGAGAGAGAGAGAGAGAGAGAGAGAGAGAGAGAGAGAGAGAGAGAGAGAGAGAGAGAGAGAGAGAGAGAGAGAGAGAGAGAGAGAGAGAGAGAGAGAGAGAGAGAGAGAGAGAGAATTCTTGGTGGGAACAGTCTTACAGGTTTCTGGTCTTTGGCTGCTTCTTCCTTGCATTAAAAAAATAATAATAATAATAATAATAATAATCAGGATCCTTTGGACTTCGAAAAATTTAGATACAGCCTTTACTAACTGCTTTACTAATAGAGGAGTCTCCTAAGTCGAAGGAAATAATATAAAGTAAAAGAATAAAGAAATAAATATGACACAACACCCACAGATCGCAGGATGTGTGTGTGTGTGTGTGTGTGTGTGTGTGTGTGTGTGTGTGTGTGTGTGTGTGTGTGTGTGTGTGTGTGTGTGTGTGTGTGTGTGTGTGTGTGTGTGTGTGTGAGAGAGAGAGAAAGAGAGAGAGAGAGAGAGAGAAATATCACACATTCCCTCACTCTCTCTCTCTTTAATAGTTTGTTAGTCTGTTCAAAAGCATAATATTTGTGTTTTAATTTTCTCATATATATGCACAAAGATATACCAAAATGCGTACTCGCTCACTTACTCACATTCGCTTTATTTTCTCACAAACTCGTCGGATATATTACTATTTTTGTCACTGTTGTTGCTGGTGGTGATGATGATGATGATGAAGATGGTGGTGGTGGTGGTTGTGGTGGTGGTACTAGGCCCTTCTAAACGTGCACCCAGTGGTCTACAGACTGAAACTGCCCTTCCCCTGCACCATCGTCCTTTCGGGGCATAGGTAGGGAGGTGATGGGCTTCTCAATTTAAACTGCATCACTGCCACCGTGCCCAGGCCTCCCTCTCCAGCCCCACCGTGTGTGTGTGTGTGTGTGTGTGTGTGTGTGTGTGTGTGTGTGTGTGTGTGTGTGTGTGTGTGTGTGTGAGAGAGAGAGAGAGAGAGAGAAAGAAAGTGTTGTTTTAAGTTCCTCTCAGTCAGTCACTCTCTCTCTCTCTCTCTCTCTCTCTCTGTTCCCGAAATTCTTCTGACATTCTCTCCACTCATTTTATTATTTAGACATTTTTCCCTCCCTTGTTTTCACCATCAATAATTCCCGCTGTTCCACATTCCTCTCTCTCTCTCTCTCTCTCTCTCCACTCGAGGAAATGGGACCAAACTTCGTCCTTTTCCAAACTAACTTCAAGGATAGTGACACCGCAACACAAATAATTCTTTTTTATATATATATTAGCGATGCGTGAGTGAAAGGTTGTGTGGCCTATCTGAGTGCGTCATTAATCTGTTCTCCCGTTGTTATGTTCTCGTGCTGCCATGTTCTTACCTGTTCTTACCTTTTCATTGCCCCCTGGACCCTACCTGACCGCCCCCGCAGGTGAGAAAGAGGTGGGATGGTGGTGGTGGTGGTGGTGCTGGTGATGATATTATGACCGTGATGATAATAATGATGATGATGATGATGATGATGACAATGACAATAACGACGACGATGATGATGATGATGATGTTAATGATGATGTTAATGATTTTGACGATAACGATGATGAAGATGATGATGATGATAATGATGATGATGATAATAATAATAATAATAATAATGACAAGGGCAGGTGGACAGAAATCATATGTACTGAAAAAAAAAAAAAAACTCTTCTTTTTACGATAAATAACGAGAAACCGAGCGATGACATTCGACTAACATCGTTGCCTTCTTCGGAACCTATCAAACTTCCCGAAATATTGTGTCACTGTTTCATAATCTATCGATAAAAAAAAAAAAAATGATCGCTATGACTGTCCGCAATTATACTGTCGGGAAAAAAGTCTTCTTACTGTTCTACCGCATATCTCTCTCTCTCTCTCTCTCTCTCTCTCTCTCTCTCTGAATATCTATCTGTATCTACCTGTCTATCTATCTTCCTACCTAAAGCATCATACGAAAAAAAAAAAAAATCACAAGTAGAGAAACATACCAAGCCTCTCCCATCCTGAAAATATTAAGAAAAAAAGTGAAAATTTTAGCATTCTTTTGTCTCCAACTGTTCAATGGATAACAGACTGGTTCAAAAATATCTCCTAACAATACAATGGTTCAGCTGACACATAACTCCCTCGACAGACCCACGTAAATAAAGAAAAAATGAGAAAAACTGAAAAAATAAAAAAAAAAAATAAAAACAGAAAAAGAAGAGGTTAGTAAAAACGATATTGGTTCGTGTTAAAAAATAAATAAATAAATAAATGTTTAGTTTGGGGAATGGTTTTGTGGGTTTCGTGCTGCAATACTTAAAGAAAACGGATTTGTGGTGCTCCCTAGCACACATAACAAAAAACAGAGCCTTTATGAGGGTACTATTTTAAACAACACAGACTCAAGAAAGCTGCATCCCAAACCCCCATTTCTTAACTCAGACATCCTAATGGTATGGAGTCAGTCCGTCTATTGGTCGAAAAGAATATATATATTTTTGGGTAGAATATGTAAAAATATACACATGATTAGGTAGGCAAAAGGAAAAAATTACTAGTGACCGAAATACAATGCTTCACTTACACATCTGTTTAAAAATACATTCCAAAGAGACAAATTAGAAGTATTTCACAGTGAAGGAGAAATTTTAAAATGTGGGTTCTATATAATTTTTTTTTTTTAATGGTATTCTCTGACCAACCATAATTTTTTCAGAAACACATCTTATATCGATAGCGTTAGAGTACTTTGGTCTATCAGTTCAAGAGCAACATGCCCAGAGAAAATAAGTAGCTCCCCCACAGGCGTCACGGAGCTAGTTGCCGTGTGGATTTTTTGGAATGTGGAGTCGAGAATTTTGAAGGCTTGATTGGTAGGATGAGAAACATGACCCACTTCACCAGGTACTCTGTCGATAAATTTACTGTGACTCTCTCTCTCTCTCTCTCTCTCTCTCCATATTTTCTGCCCCCTACCCGTGAATCTTTTATGTCCCATCCTGTATTTTTCCTCAACTACTGCCCTCTCTCCCTTTCCTTCCCTAACCCCTCTCTCTCTCTCTCTCTCTCTCTCTCTCTCTCTCTCACGCACTTCATCTTCCGTCTGTCTCTCCCACTTTAGTTTCTCACTCCCTCGCCTGTTGTTCTCTCTCTCACACCACAATTCTTCCTGCCTCTCTCACTTTATCAGTCTCCTCTCTCTCTCTCTCTCTCTCTCTCTCTCTCTCTCTCTCTGGCCACCCTCGCTCACAAACAACTCTCTTTGCCACTTCACACTTGTTTTCAATTTACAAATGTTGCAGGCTCCGGGGGTCGAGAGAGAGAGAGAGAGAGAGAGAGAGAGAGAGAGAGAGAGAGTGCCACTGGAATGGAAAAAATAACAGGGTAGGAAAGGATAAACAATGGTTGGATGGAAGGAGGAGAGAAAGAGGGAGGGATGGAGGTAAGAGAAAAAGAGGGAGGGATGGAGGTAAGAGAAAAAGAGGGAGGGAGGTAAGAGAGAAAGAGGGAAGGATGGAGGTAAGAGAAAAAGGAGGGATGGAGGTACGAGAGGGATGGAGGGAGAGAGGGAGGAATGGGGAGAGGCAGAGAGAAAGGAGGAGGGATTATGGGAGGGAAGGATATAGAAGACAGACAGACAGACAGACAGACAGAGAGAGAGAGAGAATAAGCGAAGAGGGAAGGAGGAGGATGTAAAAAAGAAGTATGGAGGAAGGAAGAGTGGAAAGACAACGATGGAGGGAGGAAAGGAAAAGGTAAGAGAGAGAGAGAGAGAGCAGGAAAGAAGAACGGAAAGGTGAGGAGAAGGAGAGAGACAAAGGAACTGCGAAAAGGAAGAGAAATGAAAAAATGAGAGAGAGAGCGAGCGACAGGAGAAGGAAAGCAAGGAGAAAAATGAAGACAGTAAAAGAAAGAGAAAGCTCAAGTGGAACAGAAATTGAATTGTGTGTGTGTGTGTGTGTGTGTGTGTGTGTGTGTGTGTGTGTGAGAGAGAGAGAGAGAGAGAGAGAGAGAGAGAGAGAGAGAGAGAGAGAGAGAGAGAGAGGACGACAGCGAAGGGGAAGGAAAATGAAAAAGAAAAAAAAAATAACAAAGAGGGAGAAGTGGTAAAATTGCAATGACAGGAACAAAATGGTGTAAAGAGAGAGAGAGAGAGAGAGAGAGAGAGAGAGAGAGTGGATAAAATGTAGCAAAAATAAAACTCCGCCAAATATTTCCTAGTTCTGACGGGCTATGACGCACTGGGAATATTTTTTTTTGGCGAGAATTATTTTAGCAGTAAATAACTTGGCGCCTGAAAATTTCGCCAAAAAAAAAAAAATAATAAGTAATGTAAAAATATGACAGTTTCTGAAGGTATAATTTTGGGCAGGTTTGTATTTGCCCAATGAGGAATATTCTAAGCAGGATTTAGACACGGGACGAAACTGGGAAATACTGAGAGAGAGAGAGAGAGAGAGAGAGAGAGAGAAGTTGAAAGAAATTTTGAGCATATGCTAAAATTAGCAGGGGAAAGAATCAGTAAATACTAAAACGAAGACAATTCTGAGTTTAGACAAAAAAAAATGTTAAAGGAATTTTGATGGCAATTTAATTCTAACATATCGGGGACGTCTCAACTAAACCAGCAGACGTCCTCGGGCTGAAGAGCTGAAAGAAATTTTGAGAACTTGAAAATTTTGGGGAAGGTAAATATTTTGAGGCGACCTTGAAGGAAATTTTGAAACATTCTAATATTTGGAAGTTGAGAGAATTTTGGGACAAACGTTGAGAGAATTTTTGAGTTGAAGTTTAAGGGAATTTTTGAGCTAAAGTTAAGGAAATTTTTTAGCTAAAGTTGAGGGAATTTTTGAGCTGAAGGGAATTTTGAGCTGAAGGGAATTTTTGAGTCGATTTTTTTTTTTTTTTTTTTTTGAGAAGTTTTGACCAGATATGTAGAGAGATTTTAACAGATTCTGAAAATGTTTTTGGGCAGAAGTTAAAGGAATGTTGTGGAAGATGTTAAAAAGAATTTTTGAGCAAAAGTAAAAAAAATAGCAAATGACTAGAGAATTTTTGAATGCTGCGAATAATTCAGCAGATGTTAAGGGAATTTATGAGACGTTGAGAATTTTTGAGCTGATAATTTTTTAGCAGGCTTTATAAGATTTTTTTTGAGCAGAAGTGAAAGAAATTTGGGGGGCAGATGTGAAGAGAATTTTTGAGTGGGTCTTATTAGAATTTTTCAACAATAGTAAAAAAAAAAAAAAATAGTTGCTCAGTGAATGTTAGAGATACTGAGAATTTTTGGCCATATGCTGAGATTTTTTGAGCAGTGTTATGAGAATTTTTGAACAGATGTTAAGAGAATATTTGAGCATTATGGATTTTTTTTGTGTGGGGGAGGGGGTGAAGGGCAAGTTTTTGAGCCACATGGAAAATTTAGGAGACAAAGACAAATTATTTTCCGTCGACAAGCATGGGGACAAACTTTCACACACAAAAAAATCTGCATGAAAATTTTTGAGTGAAGGACAACCCAGGAACCACAAGGAAAATTTTGGAGACGAAGACATTTTCCGTCGACAATAATGGGGACAAAAAAAGGAAAAAAAAATGAAGACCTGTGTGAAAAAAATGGTGAAAAAAACACGTCGGACGAATCAACTTTTCAATTTGCAGGTGAGAAAAAATTTGGCGGGCATAGCATCAACAAGAGATGTTTTTTGGCGCGCAAACACAACACAACGGGCCGCGTCCACTATTTTGCAGGGTTTGGAAAATATGTCACGGGGGGGGGAGGGGATGGGAGGAAGGAAATGGGCCCCCCTCCCCCCCCAAAAAAAAAAAGTATATGAAAGGTGGGTGATGGGTAGCGATGGGTGTGAGGGCAAGCGATGGGGGTGATAATTCCTAACTCCTTTTTTTTTTACCGATATTTTTTTCTATACATATTTTCGCGTTTTTTGGCATATCTTTTTTTCAGTCTTTTTAATGTTGTTCTTGTTATTATTTTCTTTTACTAGCTTATTCATTTTATCTATCTCTCTATCTCTATAATTATCTATACATGTCTATTTACCCATCTATATTTTCCCTTTTTCCATTTTTTTTCACTCGTCTGTATTATATTTTCTGTCTATAATTCTTTCACCCACTGGATCAATCTTTTTTTTTTTTTTAATTTTTCCTATCCACAGTTTCCCCTTCCTCTTTTATTCATTCCTTTTTTGTTCATTGTTTTCTTTTTCTTTTCGCCTGGGGTCTGTTGGGCTTAATTTCTGCTGTCACTCCCTTCGTTACTTTTCCTTTTATTTTCGCTCGAGCTACTCCCTTTTGGCTGTCAATTTTGCTCTTTAATATTCAATCCTTTTACATTCTGTCCGCCTGTTTTCCCCAATCTCTCTCTCTCTCTCTATCTCTCTCTTTCTTTCTCTCTCTCTCTCTGGTTTTCTATCTATCTATCTATTTTTGAAAGCCCCTTATAGCCTCCTATGCCTGTCTAATGTGTCTGTTTACTCACAGAAACATATAATCCTATACCATTTCAGAAAAAAACGAATAAGAAAGAATATGAGTATAAACGCTACTGCTACTGCTACTACTACTGCCATTACTATTACAACTACTACTGCTGCTATTACTACTATTATTAATACTACTACTACTATTACTACGGTATCGGTATTAATAATAATAATAACTAATAATAATAGTAGTAGTAGTAGTAGTAGTAGTAGTAGTAGTAGTAGTAATAATAATAATAACAAAGGCTGGCCAATAATAAATACACAACCTGATTCGTAAAATGCATACATTATACCTGGTAACCCAAATAAAATGTAATTATTTTTACCATGTAGCCTAAATTCACGCCCAAATGACACAAACACAAATTACAAAGAGCAACAAATAAACACAGAAATACAAAAACACAATTGCAAAAACACTAGTACAAAAACACAGAACTGCAAAAACAAAAGTGACAAACAAAGCATTTTCCACTCTGACACCAGTAAAACAAGAACAAGAGGAAAGTCAAATTTCTCAAAAAAAAAAAAAAAAAAGATAATATACAGTAGATCAGAAGGAAGTCAACAAGGACAAAATGGCTAAACTATTAAAAAAAAAAATTAATGAAGCTCTATGTCGGTGTAAAAAAAAAAAAAATAGGAAAACCAATAAATAAAAAACAAAAAAACAAAAACTACCACAAGATTACCCCCACCCCCCAAAAAATATCAAAAACACAAAAACGCAAAAATTCATACCGCAACTGAAGACAACAGGAAATATAAAACACTAATCATGTGTTTAACCCCTTCAGTCTGGTGATGTAGTTTTAAATGCCCTTACAACAGCAGCGCATAAGGGTGGTATTGCCGTGCGAACATGGTAATTAAAGAAAAATAATAGTAACCACCTCCATATGACAAAAACAATGACAAGGACGACAGTAACAAAAACAAAACACAGCCCCTCATCCTTCCGCCAAAAAATAAATACCAAACTACGGAGAAAACACACACACACACACACACACACACACACACATACATATTCAATAACAATAACAACAGTATCAGATATCACAAATTTATCTGTTCTCCCGCCACACAACACACCAAAAGAATAACAAAAAACAGAATATATGATACACATTTTATGGCCTACATATCATTTACACACATAGATACAGACATGAGAGAGAGAGAGAGAGAGAGACTGCCTTATTGAAAACTCACCCCTACACCCACAATGCATAAGGTTGGTGTTCCCGTGACCACAAAAACAGAAACTTATAAAAACAACCAGCCAACTTCTCACCTTGGCATGAAAAATAACAACAGCAGCAACAATAACAACAGCAGCAACAATAACAACAGCAGCAAAACAAACAAGAACATACAATCACATCTTTCCTTTACACACACACACACACACACACACACACACACACACACACACATATGGATAAGAAAAGAGGAACATACGCGGATGTTCTACCGTAACATAAACAGTATTAACAAACAATACTAATAACACAATCACATTTTTCCTGCATAGATTTATACCGCAAAATACAGTAGTGATGTGAACACACACACACACACACACACACACACACACACACACACACACACACACACAATTCAACCTCTCAGCATCACTACATAAAGCTGATCTGTTAACCCCTTCTGCCAGATTATGTAACTACTACATAAGGATGATATTCTCGTAACTCTCCTTGTGTCGAAATTCACCCTTAAAACAGCATTACGTAAGGGCCATAGTCTCGTTACTCCCACTATCAAAAATTCACCCTTATAACAGCATTGCATACGGTTGATAGTCTCGTAACTCCCCTTGTATCGATATTCACCCTTATAACAGCATTGCATACGGTTGAGTCTCATAACTCCCCTTGTATCGATATTCACCCTTAAAACAGTGTTACGCAAGGCTGATATTTCCCTGCCCCCCTCTTCAGCTGTCATCACAATGTCAAAAAAAAAAAAAAAAAAGCGTGAAAATAGATCAGTGATTGTCCATAGCTTGACCGTGTATCATAAAAGATGGGGAGAGTGTGGGAAGAATGGGGTCAGGTGTGAGATGGGGAGGATTAGAGGGGATGGGAAGAGAAGACTTACGAAAAAGTATGGAGAGATGATGGAGAATAGAATGGAGAGGGGAGGGGAAAGGTGGGCTGGGGTTGGGGAGATGAGGAAGAAATGGGATGGGGAGGGGAAGCGGATGAGGAGGAGAGAGAATGAATTGGGAGTGGAAAATCGGATGGGTGTGAGATGGGGAGGGTTAGAATGTGAGGGGGAGCAAGTATATGAGATGGGGAGCGGAGGTTGACAGGAAGGAACGGAGAGAGGATGGGGAAGGATGAGGAATAAAATGGGGAAGACTATATTAGGATGCGAGATACGAAAGGACAGAAGAGATGGGGAAGGAAGGGGAGACAAGGAGTGAAATAAGGAAGGATGGAGAAAGCGAAGGATATATAGGGATGAAGAGGGATAAAGAGGGAGAAAGAGAAATATGAAAGGAAGAAGATAGAAATAAGCAAATGAGCGAAAAAAAAGTAAACAGAGAAAACTGAAAAAATATGATTGAACAGATAAAGATAAAGACGACTTTAGAGATGTGGATAAAATGGGCAATGCAGGCCAGAGAGAGAGAGAGAGAGAGAGCAATCGAATAAAAATTAAACTGATTCTGTGACTTCTCCATGTAACCTAGACCTCTGACGTAATGTTCTAAAAAAAACATTAGGAATACTTAGTTTGGTAAAAAGTGGATAAAGCCAAGTTACGCTGCGAGAACACACACACACACACACACACACACACACACACACACACACACACTTTCTGCACATTATTTTTCATCAAAGCTCAAAGTAAAAGCATAAATCTATACATTTTAGCTTCATGCATAAATCAGTACACGAATAATTGACAGCATGGGACGGAAATAAAGGAATATTCTTTTTATTCTGACGAAATAATGTGACCATCTCTCCATCTTGCGTGCTGACAAGGTAATATTCATCTACCTTAACTTCACCTTGATTTTTGTCCTTTCGTGCCAAATTTCCCGTGGCTCAGTGGCAAAACAGCACTTCTTCGTGACTAGCATCATACTCTGGTGTTAATTTATCGTTACAACTCAATATTCAAGAAGGAGATGGCAATTTTACGCCTAAATAAAGCGGACAAAGTTAAATAATGCAAACTTTAATTTGGACTCTGAGAAACGCACCAAAACATTAAAAACATAAAAAAATCTCATACAAACACATTAACATTTTCGGTCTTTCTGGTCCAAGTTTGGGTCGGGCCGGTCATAATAAACATCCAAGTCAACATCTCCCATAAAAACACTCGCCGGTCAAAATTAACCTCACCGTCTTATCAATATACTGTACATACCTTAGTCAGCTATCTCCCTTCTATCGCTCAGGTCAATTACCATCTCCTATCGCCACCACGAAAACTGTGTATTTGTCACGAAAGAATTACTATAAAGGGCCGGCGTAATGACCAGGGACGCAAACACTTACCCACGATTGCTAACAGGTGACTGACTAGAATCTTGCAGATGCAAGGTGTTAAAATGGGCTGTTCTTCAGAGATCACATCCTCCCCATTCTTAAAATTAGATTCTTATCGTTCTCGTTCAATTTTGGCAAGTAGACGAGTTTTGCTTTGTATATTTTGCAAAGAATGAAATTTTCTGTTCTTCCCTGACATATGGTATACTGGTAAACTTGTCCGAAATTTACAAATACCATAAAAGCATTTTGAACGTCACGTAGGCCAGACGAGGTGGGCGGGGCGTACGGAGTGGGGTTGGGCGTGGGTGATTCTGAGTGGTCGCTTACTGTTGATGAAAAATTAAATGCCTTTATTTATTTATTTATTTATTATTTGCATTTTAAGAGGAAATTATGAAATGTTGTGGTGCTGCTGTGGATGTTCTGGAAAGTGTCAGACGTAACCTGACATGATTTGGTTATATGGAGAGAATGGAGAATGAAATAGTCAGGTAAGGGGTTAGGGGGAGGAGGCGACAAAGGATGACGTGGAGGGATGGGATGGAAAGGTGCGGGAGGGAGCGTTCACGTTAGTAAACAAATAACGTCAAGACTCGCAGCTCTGTAGGCAAAACATCAGCCTCTTCATAAAATTACTCTCACGCATAGATACTGGGCGGTTCGGCGGATACAAGCTGGAATTCTCAGTATGTTATGGGAATCAATTATCAAGAAACTGCAGGATACACAACAAAGCTAAAAATAAATGGATTCTTAATTTTCTTATACAGTACTGTTACCAAAGAAAGGATATATGAGCCAAGAGAACGGTCCAGCTCGGGGGATGGTCACGTCCATCGTGTGGACAAATTGCAAATGTAGGACACCAAACAATCTCTTTGGCATATAAACCACTAGATGGAGACAAGCATGAGCAACTTGGGCCAGAGTCTCTTTTGTCCCGCTGTTCGTACCTAAAACTGAACTGGGTGTTAATCGTCGGCTGCCTGTCGTGGTATGTGGATTTTTGGGTGCTTTCCTTCTCGGTCACACTTATTGGCCGATTAGCTTCGTTTCGTTTCTACAGCCTCCAACATGCTTGGATGCGTCGGACGTGGTCACCTAATGGCGGTTCTCCAGGCTGCTCAATCTCTAGCAGCCTCTCTATTCAGTATCTGATCACTTAGGTCACAGCCTATGACCTCGCCCCGGGTCTTTTTCGGTCTGCCTCTCGCAACTCTACCCTCAACGTTCACACCTCAATCTCCGCATCCAGTTGTCACCCTGCATCCTTTCCACATGCCCAAATTGTTATACAGACTGTAAAAATGCGTAGGTGGTGGACTGAGATGAAACACAGGTAAAGTTTCACATTTTATTTCATAGTAAGAGTATTGTCCATCATTAAATTACACCGATAAAGTCACGTGCAGGAACTCATAGCCAAACAGACCATCTCGAGCCTCAGGAAGACCACGGACATCCCCCGCCTTCCTCGCAGCCCCGGATCTGTTTCCATCGTGACGTCAGCACTGAAGGCTCGATTAATGGAGGTGTTTATATTGATTTTATTTGATATGCGTTTTAACCCAACCTCTGACCTTGACCTCTGACCAACTGCTCTAAAAGAAAAAAGAAAAAAACGGTCTACTCACACTCTGATCCTGAACTCTGTCACTAAGTTTGGTTAAAATCGGATATTGTGTTATTTTGTCACACACACACACACACACACACACACACACACACACACACACACACACACACACACACACTCCGCTGAAAATATTACACTCACTCTCCCACCGCCAACAGATCCTGAATACTTTGGTGAGAGAGAGAGAGAGAGAGAGAGAGAGAGAGAGAGAGAGAGAGAGAGAGAGAGAGAGAGAGAGAGGTAAATAAACGAAGAGACTATACGCAAACATA
>NC_137012.1:25998152-26005652 GCF_032717465.1 Coenobita brevimanus
TATGTACAGTGTTGTTCATTTCCCATCCTGATTTATTCACTTAATTTGCAGTAAATTTTTTTCATATTTTTTTAGCTGTTTTTTTTTATCATTAAGTTATATTTGCACACATTTTTATTTCACTTGTAATTATTTTTTATTGTGTTGATTTTTTTTTTTTTTTGGGGGGGGTTCATGATTATTTTTTGGTATTCGTCTCTCATCCTCAAAATTTTGTGATCTTTTTTCTTATTTTTTTACTCCCCGGCTCCTATGACTCACTCTTAAACAAATGTGAAAAAATGTTAAGTAATATGTTAGTCGGAGAAAATGCCAGAGTTGTCTTAACCATGAGGGGGGGTCATTTTTCCCCCTCGTCTTTTATTTGTGTCTTCTTGTCGTTTTTTTTCCTTTCATTTTCTTGTGCATTTTTCGTTCACTTCAATATTTTTTTTCTTCTCACTTTTTTCATTATTTTTCTTCATTTTTCTTTTAGTTGCATTTTTTCTTTTCATTTTTTTCAATTTTTATTTTTCTTTCAGTTGCATTCTTTTTTTTTCTTCTTTTCGCTTCTTTCATTCTTTTTTCATTTTTTTCACTTGCATTTTTTCTTTTCCCTTTTTTTCGTTCTTTTTCTTTTTTTTATTTTTCGTTTACTTAAATTTCCTTCTTTTCGCTTTTTTCAGTTTTTTCTTCTTTATTTTTCGTTCAATTGTATTTTTTTTTCCTTTTTGCTCTTTTCTTTCCTTTTTGTTCATTTTTCTCCCACATTCGTTTTTTCAAGAGAATCTTTTTTTTTTTATCCCCTCTCGTTTATATATTTTTTAGTTTATTTTTTTTATTGCATTTCTTCGATTTGGAAAATATCTTGATTGCCTCTTTTTCGTCGTCCTTTCTTTTCTTGTTTTTTTTCTTTTTCTTTCGCTTTCTCTATCTTTCTTATTCTCTCTCTCTCTCTCTCTCTCTTTCTCTCCTTTTTTAATTTTAAATATTGTTGTCATTATACTCCATGTAATCTTTCTTCTCTCCTCTCTTCTTCTTTCCTCCCTTTCTTCCTCCTCCTCTTCTTCCTCCTCTTTCTCCTAGAATTCCTGAGCCTCTTGTCATGGGGTTTCCCTCTTCCTCTCCTCCTCCTCCTCCTTCTTCTCCTCCTCTTCCTCTTCTTCTTCCTTGCTGTTATTGTTGTTGTTTTTCTTCATATTTTAATTGTTCTTATCACCATCATCATCATCAATGAGAGAGAGAGAGAGAGAGAGAGAGAGAGAGCAACAGGTGATCAGGTGAGGGCAGTGAGGAAGTAAGACGGAGTGTGAGAAAGTGAGCAAGGAGCGAGATGTGGATAAGTATGTGCGATGGCCAGAGAGAGAGAGAGAGAGAGAGAGAGAGAGAGAGAGAGAGACGGTGAGGAAGAAAGATAGGATCATTTGGCAGACTAGCAGACCTCCGGCGCCTGCAATGGGGGGGGTGGAGAGGAGGGGGGAGAGGGAGAAAAATGCAGGGAGGAAACAAAGAGAGACAGTGTATGGGGAGGAATGGGGCGGGGCGAGGGAGATGGGGGGTGAGGGAGGGAGGGAGAAAAAATATAGGCAGGGAACAAAGGGTGATAATGCATGAGAAGTGGAGTGGGAGGGAGAAGGGAAGGGGAAGGGAGAGAAGTGAGGAAGGAGGAGGAGTAGGAGGGAGAGAAGGGAGGAAGGGGTGGGAGGGAGAGATGTGAGGGAGGGAGGGAGAAAGAAAAATACTGGAAGGAAACAGAAAGATACTGCATGGGAAGAGGAGGAGGGGAGGGGAATGGGAGGGAGCAGAGGGGGGTGGAGGGGAGTGAGAAAGAAGAGGAAAAAATGGGGGAAGGGAGAGAGAATGAAGACGAAATGGGGAGGGGAAATGAAGGAAGGAAAGAGAAAACTTACAGGACTGAAGGAAGAGGGGAGAAGGGAGAAGCTGAAGGGGAGAAAAGAGTGAAGAGAAGGTGAGAGGAAGAGGAGAATTGGGGAGAACGAGCGGAGGGGGGGAAATGGGGAGAAGAAGAGGGGAGTAAAAATACAGGTTGAGAGAGAAATAGAAAAAAAAGGGAGAAAGAAAGAAAGGAAATATCAGAAGGGGAAGGGAGGAGGATGGGGAGATGGGGTGAGGGAAAGGGAGGGGAGAGAGTGAGAAAAATAAAGGAAGAAAAAAAAGTGCTGTATGGAGAGAGAGAGAGAGAGAGAGAGAGAGAGAGAGAGAGAGAGAGAGACAGACAGACAGACAGACAGACAGAGAGTTATATAGATACACAGACCATACAGACATTACGATCCAAAGAGGGCGTCCGACCCTCCCTTCATCTGTGTAAAAATTAAAGAGGGAAAAGCAACAAGTCTCTCTCTCTCTCTCTCTCTCTCTCTCTCCCAAACCCTCCTGCCAAGAGCCGTACAAAGAAAATTTATAGAAACAATACCTTGGAGGGTGAAAAGTATCAAGGAAAACTAAAAGAGGCTGCAGAAAGAACGAACAAGGATGAGAGAGAGAGAGAGAGAGAGAGAGAGAGAGAGAGACCAATTTCTCTTTTTCTCTAACTCACACGTCTTTCTTTTTCATAAATACCCAAACTTCGTAATTAGGGTTGTGTTCTCAAAGGTAATGTTTACGTATATTTATTTTCTCTGTAATGGATTTATTGTCTGTCTTTAATTATCTCTTACTCTAAATAAAATGGTTGAGAGAGAGAGAGAGAGAGAGAGGGGGGGGGGCGAAATTTGGATACAGAGAAAAAGTGAAGGGGAGAGGAAGGAAGGAGGGTGATAAAGGTCGTAGATAGTGATAGGAAGGAAGGAAGGAAGGAATGAAGGAAGGAAAGAAAGAAGGAAGGAAGGTAAAGGTGAGTACTGAATGCATGAAGGAAGGCTGGGAAGGAGGGAAGAAGAAATGAATGTATCACTGAATGAAGGAATGAAGGAAGGATGGATGGAATGGGGAAGGGAGGACAGGAAGATGGGGAGGAAGCAAAGAGGAAATGACAAAGGAAGGAAGGCGGGAGGGAAGAAAAAGACATGGAGGGAGGAAAGGGAGGAAGGAATGAGAGAAGAGGTGTAGGGAGAGAAAGAAGGAAGGAATGGAGAGATGGAGAAAGGGAATGAGGGAGGAATAAATGAATGAACAAATGAATGAAGGAAGGAAGAAAGGAAGGAAGGAGAGATGAAGAAGGAGAATGAGGGATGAATAAATGAATGAAGGATGGAAGAAGGGAAAGAAGGAAGGAAAGAAAGAGAACGGAAAGGAAGGAAGGATTTAATAAAGGAGTAGGAAGGAATAAATGAGAAAATATAGAAAGCAAGGAGGGAACGCAAAACATAGGGGAGGGAGGGAAGGAGGGGGAGGGAGGGAAGGAGGGGGAGGGAGGGAAATAAAAGAGATGGAGGAAGACTAGAGAGGGAGATAAATGAAGGAAACTAGGGAGGGAGGGAGGGAGGGAGGGAGGGAGGGAGTGAAATGGAGGGAGAGAGGGAGAGGGAGGAGATGAGAGTCTGGGGAGGGATGGAGGAGGAAGGGAGGAAAAACAGAGAGGGGTGAAAGGGAGGGGAATATGCGAAAGACAGGGAGGAGGGAGAGTAGGAGAGGGAGAAAGGAAGGGAGGATAAAGTGAAAGAAGGAGAGAGAGAGAGAGAGAGAGAGAGAGAGAGAGAGAGAGATAAAGGGGGTGTCAGTTTAACGAGTGGGACCGTCTGTTAGGGAGAGAGTAGACCTTCTCTCTCTCTCTCTCTCTCTCTTGCTATTCATAACACTTTCTCCCCCTCTCTCCTTATTTTTTCAGTTTTTCTCCATACCCCTTTCACTTCATTCTCTCTCTCTCTCATTACCGTATCATATCTTACCTTCTCTCTCTCTCTCTCTCTCTCTCTTTCTCTCTCTCATTACCGTATCATATCTTACCTTCTCTCTCTCTCTCTCTTTCTCTCTCTCATTACCGTATCACATCTTACCTTTTTTTTCTCTCTCCCTCTCTCTTTCTCTCTCTCTCTCTCTCATTACCGTATCACATCTTACCTTTTTTTTTTCTCTCTCTCTCTAATTACCACTCTTTATTTTCTCTTTTCTCTCTCTAATTTTCAAACTCTATCTCTCTCTCTCTCCCCTTCCCTTCCCTTCCTTCTTCTCACTCTTTCTCTCCCCTCCCTACCCCTCTTTCTTTCCCCCTCCTCTCCTCACCTCCCTTCCCCTCTCCCCTCCCTTCCCATCTCCCCTCTCTTCCTCTCCCCTCCCCTCCCCTCTCCCCTCACTTCACCTCCCCTTCCTCTCTTTCCCACCCCTCCCTTCCTCTCCTTTCCCCTCTTCCCTTCCCCCCTCCTCCCCTTTCTTCCCCACCTTTCCCGCCCCCATCTTCATTCCCATCTTCATTTATTCATACACTTCCTACATTATTTCTCCCACTACTTCTCTCCCTCCCTCCCTCCCTCCCTCTCTCTCTCTCTCTCTCTCTCTCTCTCTCTCTCTCAAGAAGTCTCCAAGTTTTGATTGCTGAAGTTAACCCTTATTTTTTGACCTCCCTTTAAGATCCATTGTCTGGGGAGGCTTTGGGGAAAAATTGGGGAAAAATTTGGGGAAAGAAGTTTTAACAGGGAGCCACCATTGTTATTTTTCCCCAATTAACTTTGACGTGTTCGAGGGGGGGGAGGGATTTCGATTTTTTTTTTTTTTTTTTTTGGAAAGGGTGACGAAATATTGTGGGAATTGTTCTTTTAATAGCCTGGTTTTCTCACTACATTTCGTTTAGTGGGTAATTTTCTATGCTCTCTTCACCTCTACTTGGCTCAAATTTAATATCTTGGATTATGAAATGAAAGAAAAATACACCTCCTCCTCCTCCTGGTCATTATCATCATCATCATCATCACAATCATCATTATCATCATCATTATAACCACCACCACCACCATCATCACCACCACCATCATCATCATCATCATCATCATCATCATCATCATCATCATCATCATCATCATCATCATCATTATAACCACCACCACCACCACCACCATCATCATCATCATCATCAAATTAAAAGTGTACTTTTTTAATACCCAAAAATATTACAGAAGGAAAAAACCCGAAAAATTAAAAAAAAAATGAAAAATTAAAACCTTCAAACGGAAATCTAAAAAAAAAAAAAGGCATCAAACTAAAAAAAAAAAAATGCTAAGAAAACCAAAAAAATTGTGTAAAGATGGCAAAATAATAAATAAATACATACATAAATAAATAAAATAAATATTAAAAACATCTTTGTTATCAATGGGTCAACCAAAAAAAAAATCTGGAAAATCAAGATGCAGGAAAATAGGCCTGAAAAAAAAAAAATTACCCAAAAAATATCAGAATAAATGAAAATAACAATAAAAAGTAATCCCTCTGTTGTACTTAGTGGCTAATTCTCTTTTCTTATAGTTGGCTAAAAAAAAAAAAAAAAAAGACGGAAAACAAAGCTGAGAAAATTACCCCAAAAAATATCAGAAAAATGAAAAATATAAAAAAAAATAAGAAGCCGGAAAACAGGACTTATAAAATGACCACAAAAAATATCAAGAAAAATACTATAAAAAATAAGCCAAAAACAAAAAAAGATGAAAAAATGACCCCAAAATATCAGAAAAAATATATGTAAAAAACGAGAAAGAAGCCAAAAAACAGGGTTGAAAATATTAACACCAAAAATATCAGAAGTAAATTAGTACAAAAAAGTATTCTCACTGTTATACTTAATGAATAATTCTCTTTTTTATTCAGTCAGCTAAGCATAATGAATTGATGAATATAATTACATGATTCAGTATCTAATTAACTTGATCGGTAAAATGTCTCAACTGTTCAGCCGTAAAAATTCATTATATCCAATGGCATTTCTAAAGAAGTCCATAAAACACATAAAAAACATCACAAATATACACACAGACAAAAACTCTCTCTCTCTCACCCTCTCTCTCTCTCTCTCACACACACACACACACACACACACACACGTACGAACATCCCTCCTACAAAACGTAATCCCTTTCGTCCCAGACCTAAATTTACGACGCTGGGCACAAATCAGCGAATCCGTGACTTTTTTTCTTTTCGTTTTATTTCATTTGTTATTTAATCATTCAAGATCATGACATTCCATCTTCATTTTACGTAATTTTTTCTTACATTTTCTATTTATCTATCTACAGCCAGACGCCCTAATCCCGCAAAGGGTGGCCACAGACAAAACGCCTCCAAGTCCCTCTGTCACCCACCATTTGACTGTCCTCCCCCTAACTCACTGCCCCCTCCCTCATATACTTTATCTTATTTTATCCTTATTCTCTCCAGGCGATTTTACTCAAGGGATTTATTTTTGAACCCAGACGGCTTCAAAAAGATCACATTCCCTTCCTCTCATTAAAAAAATATATAAACAAATCCCCCTAATAAATCCATCTACTCTCTTCAGTAAAAAAAATAATAAAGCAGAAAATACGTCCTCGGCATGAAAGGGTTTAAAAAAATGAAATCCGCATAATCGTACTGAAGGGGTTACTTGTGGATTAATTATATAAACTGAAAATAAATAGCAAAATGTCATATACTAATCCGATTTCCTGGCATGTATGTAAATGTCGATGTGTATTATGCAAATCTGCGGTATTTACATATTGATGTGTGTGTGTGTGTGTGTGTGTGTGTGTGTGTGTGTGTGTGTGTGTGTGTGTGTGTGTGTGTGGAATAAGTATTGTGTGAATAAGCATGTATGTGAAACTGTGTGTGTGTGTGTGTGTGTGTGTGTGTGTGTGTGTGTGTGTGTGTGTGTGTGTGTGTACGCATGACTCACACCCAAACCACTGCCCCGATCGACAAAGTCAGGTAATAAAATCAAAGCAAGTTCCTCCCTATACCTTACAAGCAAAGAAAAAACACATAAACAAATAAAAACAACAACAAAAATATACGAAAGAAAATACCGACATGATCATCCTTATCACTATCATCAAGAAAAATCACAAAAAAAAACATCATCATCATTATCATCATCATTGTAACCTATTTTCATTGATACCTACAGTGGGAGCGATCCATCAATGCAAAAGTGTGTGTGTGTGTGTGTGTGTGTGTGTGTGTGTGTGTGTGTGTGTGTGTGTGTGTGTGTGTGTGTGTGTGTGTGTGTGTGTGTATCAAGACCTTCGAAAATTCTCAGCTCCAACTCACACGTCGTGCAATCCACACACACACATATATCCTTTACTTAATACCTGATAAACAGAGGCGTAACCCTTGTCATAGGCGTCTCTGTACCTGCTTCCTCCATCCACTCCTATCCTTCGCTTGTTAAACCATTTCCTCTCCTTACATACCTCGCCTATTCACACATTCACTTGTCCTTTTCATCTACATTCTTCTTGGCCTTCCACACCTTCTCCCACCCTCACCCTCATGTATATATACCCTGTCCAATACCTCAATTACATCCATTTACTATATCGTATAACCAAAGCATACTCTCTTCCACCCTCTCAGCAGCAAACT
>NC_137012.1:26010652-26053152 GCF_032717465.1 Coenobita brevimanus
CCTTTACCTGTAAAAAAAATTAATCAAGGCGTTAGTAAGAGTAGTTTTAGGGATAACTGGACAAGAGTAATATGAAAAAACAAAAACAGAGATTGGAGGAAGAGGAAAGGTAACAATTAAGTAGCAGCAGTAGTAGTAGTAGTAGTAACACTAGTAGTAGTAGTAGTAGTAGTAGTAACAACAACAATAATAATAATAATAATAATAATAATAATAAAAACTGGAACAATAATACTGTAATAACAATAACAACAAAAAATCATCACCATCACCATCACCATCATCATCACCATCATCATCATCATCATCATCACGCTGCACTAACACCATGATGACACGACCACCACCTACACATAAACATCACCATAACATCAACAACAAAAACAACTTAATACCATAATCGCCCACCTCCTCAAAATCCATCACTGGGTCAAGAAAAATTAAAAGAAAAAAAATGAAAAAATGCCTCGCTTCTCTCCTTTCCTCCATTCCTTCTCTCCAACTATCCCTCCCTCCTCCCTATCTCCCTTATTCTATCCTTACCTTCCCTCTTTTCTCTCCACCCGCCTCTCTCTTACTTCTCTCCACCCTATCTTGTCCCTCCTTCCCTCCATCTTTCCCCTCCCTCCCTCCCTCCCTCACCACACCCTTTCCCATAATTGCCCTATCTTCCTTCTCCTTCCTTCCCTCCTACTAACCTGCCCTCCTTCCCTCTTAAATATTCCTTTATTTTCTCCTTCTCCCTCCTTCACTCTGCCCACCTCAGCTCCCCTTCCCTCTCTCCCCTCACCCACTGCTATTTTTTATCCCTATCTTTCCTCCTCCCCTCATTTTATCTTTCCCCCCTTTCCTCCACCCATTTTACCCTCCCCTCTGCCTCCTTTCTCCCCTTTCACCTTGCCTTTCCCTCTCTCTTTCCTTCCTTGCCCCACCCTACCTTTCCCCTTTTCCCTCTCCCACTTCTACCTCTTTTCCCTCCTACTTTCCATTCCTTCTCTCCCCCTCCCCTCCTCCTACCTTTCTCTCCTTCTCTCCCCTCCCCTCCTCCTATCTTCCTCTCCTTCCCTCCTCCTATCTTCCTCTCCTATCCTCCCCCTATCATTCTCTCCTCCCTTCCCCCTCCCCTCGTCCTATCTTCCTCTCCCTCCCCCTCCCCTCCTCCTATCTTCCTTTCCTTCCCTCCCCTCCTCCTATATTCCACTCCCTCCCCCTCCCATCCTCCTACCTTCCTCTCCTTCCTTCCCCCTCCCTCCCCCTCCCCCCACTGATAATCTAGGGCCTAACACGTGACGGATTATCCACCGGTATATAATCTGGTGGTGTATAATCGGGGTAAGTGCCGGGGAGGGGGGGAGGAAGGGGAAATTGTTGGGGGGGAGGGGGAAATTACTGGGAGTGGGAGGGAACAGTGAAGGGATGGGAGGAAGGGCGTGGAAAGAAGAGGTGGTGGAGAAGTATGAAAGTGGAGGAGAGTGGCAGAGGAAGAGTGGTGGTGGAGGAGGGCTGAGGTGGAGGGGCGGAGTGGAGATGAGAGGGAGAAAGGAGGTAGAGATGGAGTGGAGGTGGAGAAGGAAAGTGAAGGTGGAGAGGGGATAGGGGGAAAAAGGAAGGACATAGAAAGGTGAGAAGGAAGATGGAATGGGGGGAAGGGGATATTGCTGGCGGTGGGAGGGGATGGAGAGAGTGAGGGATGGAGGGAGGAAGGACGAGGGAAAAGGGAGATAGAGAGGGGAGAGGGAGAAAGGGAAGAAGGGGAGAGAGAGATGGGGAAGAGGATAGGAAAGAGGAGGAAGAGGAGATGAAGGGAGAAGGAAGAAAAGAAGAGGAAAATTGGGTGGGGTGGAGAGATGGGGAAAGGAGAGGAGGGGAGGAAGGGAAGAGGAAAAGAAATAAAGGAAGGAAAGAGGAAAGGAGGGGATTATGGAAGAGGATGGAGAGGAGGGGAGAGGAGTAGAAGGGAGTAAGAGCAGGGAGGAAGGGATTAAAAGGTCAGGAGTGGAGGAAGGAAGAGAAGAGGAGGGGATGCAGGGAAAAAAAAAAGAGGGTGGAGAGAAAAGATGAGGAAGAGGAGGAGAAGGGAGGAGGGGGAGGAGGAGGATGAAAGGGAGGAAGCAGCTGGAACAAAGTACGTCCTCGTCATGAAAAGGTTAAGAGATACGAGTGGAGGGGAGAAAGGGAGAAGAGAGGAGGAGTGTGAGAAGGGAGGAAAGGGAGAGGAGAGGAGAAGGGAGAAAGGGGAGAGGATGGGGGGAAGGAGGTAGGGAGAGGAGAGGAGGGAAAGGGAGAAGATCAGATGGAAGGTGGGGGAGGAGGGAGGACAGGTGATAAAGGGAATGGGAGGGAGAGAAGGGGGAGAAGAGGAAGGGGAAGTGGGGAGGGGTGAAAATGGTTGAGGTGGGGAGGGGAGGGGAGAAGGAGGAAAGAGGATGGGAGGTTTACACTTTTCTCCTCCATTTTTTCTTCATTTAATTTCTTCTTTCTGCATCATCATCATCACCATCTTTTTCTTCTCTCTCTCTCTCTCTCTCTCTCTCTTGCTATACTTTCTGTTATTCTTTAATTTTCTCCTACTTACTCTCTTCCTCCTTTTGTTATTCTTTCTCTATTTTCTTACTTTTTCTCTTTCTTTCTATTCTGACTTCTTTGTTATTCTCTGTCTCTCTCTCTTTCTCTCTCACTTCCTTGCCATCCTCTCTTCCTCTCTCTTTGCCACTTCCTTGTTTTCCCTCACTTCTTCTTCCTTGTTGTTCTCTTTCCCCCTCCCTTGTTATTCTCCCATTTTCCCTCACCTTTGCCTCTCTCTCTCCCTCTCTCTCTCTCTCTCTCTCTTGCCTCTAGTTTTATATTACTTTCGATTTCTTCTTCTTTATTTCCTCCTTATTCTTTTTTATTTATTTATTAAGGTATTTGTACAGTATTTCCTCCTAGCTCTTTTCTCTCCTTATCTACATTACTTACTCTCTTCCTTCTCTTTTCCTTTCCTCTTTTCACTACTCTCTTTTCTTTCGCTTGGTATTTTTCTTACCTTACAATTTCCTTCTCAGATCCATAATTTTTGCACTCTTTCCTCCTTGTCATTTTTTCTTCTCCGATTTATTCCTCTCCTCGATTCTCTCTCTCTCTTTCGCTCTCTCTCACTTCAACGTCCAACTCCTGTCAGTTCGTTTTTTGCCTGTCAGTTTCCCTTCTCTGTTATCATTTTTCTTTTGTCGCTCTTTCTCATTTCTGCTATACTCGTGCTGCTGTTTAAGTTTCATTATTATTATTATTATTATTATCATTACTACTCCACTACTGCTACTACTACTACTACCACCACTACTACTACTACTATTATTATTATCATTATTATTATTTTTTTTTAATTATTCCTTCTTTTCTTCCTCTGTCTATCTGTCTTTCTTTCTGTCTGTGTGTCTGTCTGTCTGTCTCTCTCTCTATCTCTCCTTTCCTTTTTCCCTTTCAGTTTTCTCTCCCATCTCTCCCCTCCTTTTCAACATCCTCTTTATCGTTCCTTCCCCTTCCTATTTCCCCTCTCTTCCTATTACCCACTGCCCTCTTCCCCTCCTATATCTAGTTCTTCTCCCTTTTTCCAATCATCTCCCTCACTTCTCCTCCCCTTCCTCCCTTTCCTTCTCTTACCTTTGCTGTTCCATCTCTTCCATTCTCCTTTCCCCTCACTTTCAATATCCCCTTCCTTTTCCCGTTCTCTCTCTCTCTCTCCCTCTTCCCTTCCGTCTTCTCTTCTTTCAGTTTACTTTTCCTTCCTTCCTTCTCTCTCTCTCTCTCTTTTAGTTTACTTTCCCTTTTCCTTCTCTCTCTCTCTCTCTCTCTCTTTTAGTTTACTTTCCCTTTTCCTTCTCTCTCTCTCTCGCTCTCTCTCTCTCTCTTTTAGTTTACTTTCCCTTTTCCTTCTCTCTCTCTCTCTTTTAGTTTACTTTCCCTTTTCCCTCTCTCTCTCTCTCAGTTTACTTTCCCTTTTCCTTCTCTCTCTCTCTCTCTCTCTCTCTCTCTCTCTCTCTCTTTCAGTTTACTTTCCCTTTTCCTTCTCTCTCTCTCTCTCTCAGTTTACTTTCCCTTTTCCTTCTCTCTCTCTCTCTCTCTCTCTTCCCTTCCTTCATCCCTCTTTCAGTTTACTTTCCCTTTTCCTTTTTCTCTTTTCCTTGCCTCTTCCGTCTAGAGCAGCAATCCAAGCGCCCTGTAGGTGGTTTAAAAGGCCCAACCATTAGAGGCGGGGGGTGAGTGGGGTGAGTGGCAGAGTGGGGTGAGCGGTGAGTGGCAGAGTGGGGTGAGCGGTGAGTGGCAGAGTGGGGTGAGCGGTGAGTGGCAGAGTGGGGTGAGTGATGAGCGGTATGGTGAGTGGGGTGACTGGTAAGTGGGGTGAGTTAGGTGTGTGGTGAGTGGGATGAGTGGTGAGTGTGGTGAGTGGAGTAGGGCGAGTAGTGAGTGGGGTGATTGGTAAGTGGGGTGAGTTAGGTGAGGGGTGAGTGGTGAGTGGGATGAATGGCGAATGGGGTGAGTGGCAAGTGGGGTGAGTGGCAAGTGGGGTGAGTGGTGAGTGGGGTGGGCGAGATGAGAGGTGCGGGGCGAGGGGTGAAGGATGAAAAGATGATGTGGGCGTGAGGTGAGAGTTAATGATGAAGGATATGGGGACCGGTAATGCTGGGGTGAGGTGTGAAGCAAGGACTGAGAGAATATGGTAGGGTGAGGCAAGGGATGAGGGAGTGAGGCAAGGAGTGTGGCAAGAGGTGAAGCAAGGACTGAGAGAATATGGCAGGTGCGGCAAAGGGTGAGGGAGTGAGGCAAGGAGTGAGGCAAGAGGTGAAGCAAGGACTGAGAGAATATGGCAGGTGCGGCAAGGGGTGAGGGAATGAGGCAAGGAGTGAGGCAACGAATGATGGAATGAGGCAAGGGGTGAGAAAGTAAGGCAAGGAGTAAGTGAGGCAAGAGGTGAGACAAGGGGTGAGGGAGTGAGACATGAAGTAAGGCAAGAGGTAAGAGAGCCTTGCAGGGTGAGGCAAAGGGTGAGGGAGCGAGGCAAGGGGTGAAGCAAAGGGTGAGGGAGTGAGGCAAGGGGTGAGGGAGTACAAAGGAATACAAAAGAAAGCAAACAGTCTTGGAAGAAACTGTCAGTCCTTTCAAGACAGTATGTTATGAGGAAGAATATGACTACGAATACTATCTAAGGAGTTTGAGGCAAGGATAGAAGAGCAGGAGGCCGTGGAATGAGGCAAGAAGAGGGAGATGAAGCAAGGAGAAGACACAGGAGACAAAGAGAAGGACTGAGTATAATATGTTTTTGTTTTGATCCGAATACTGAAGAAAACAGAGGAAAATGGGACTCGAAGCAAAGGAGTAGAGTGAAGGAAAGAGAGGAAAGACGTGAGGCAAGGATGGAGTTAAGGAATGAGGGAAGAAGGAGAGGTGAGGCAAAGGATGCAGTGAAGGAATGAGGGAAGAAGTACAGAAATAAAGCAAGAATGGAGTGTAGGAATGAAGGAAGAAATACAGAGGTGAGGCAAGGATTTAGTCAAGGAATGAAGGAAGAAAGGGAGGTGAGGCAAGGATGGAGTGAAGGAATGAAGGAAGAGAGGCGAGGCAAGGATGGAGTGAAGGAATGAGGGAAGAAATGAAGAGGTGAGGCAAGGATGGAGTGAAGGAATGAAAGGAAAGAGGTGAGGCAAGGATGGAGTGAAGGAATGAGAGAAAAGAGAGGTGAGGCAAAGATGGAGCGAAAGAATGAGAGGAAAGAGAGGCGGGGCAAGGACAGGATGAAGGAATGAAAAGAAAGATAATGTGAGGAAAGGATGGAATGAAGCAAAATAGAGGAAAATCGTGATGAAAGAAGAGAGACCTTGCATCAAGCAGAGAATAGGAGGAGGAGAGAAAAACAATGTAAGAAGAGATACTGAAGTGAGCGATAAACAGGGCGCAAAAGGACAACAAATAAGAGGCAAGAGGAGAAAGAGGTGATGCAAGAACGAAGGCATGATGAAAGAACAGGCTCAGTAAGGATAATGAGGCAATAGAACGGGAAATAAATGATAAAAACAAAAAACGAATGATAAAGTACGAAGATAAATAGAAAGAGCAAGACAAAAATATAAAACAGAGGAACCTGAAGCAAGGGAAAAGGCGTGAAGCAAGAGGGAAAATAGCTGAAGTAAGGAGAGAAAGAAAGTGTGAAAAGAGAAGTAAGTGATGAAAGCAAGAGGGTGAAGGACGAGAGAAAAGGCATGAAGCAGAGAGAGAGAGAGAGAGAGAGAGAGAGAGAGAGAGAGAGGTGAAGCAAGGGATGAAGGAGGCGGAAGCAAGAGGAAGACGGCGATAAAGTGGAGGAGTAAAAGGAAACCATAACGAAAGAAGAAAGGGGGCAATTAGAACGACAGTGCGGAGGAGGAGGAGGAGGAGGAGAAGAAGGGAAGAAAATAAGAGGAGGAGAAGAAGAAGAAGAAGAAGGAGGAGGAGGAGGAGAAGCAGAAGATGAAAGAAGAAGAGGAAGAAGGGAAGAAAATAAGAAAGAGGAGAAGAAGAAGAAGAAGAGGAAGAAGGGGAAGACGACGCTGAGGGCGATAAAAGAGACGAAAGCAATTGGTAAGTAATGTGAGTGTCAAGTAGGGAGAAGGAGGACGGGGAGGAGAAATAAATCAGAGAGCAAAGAGGAGGGAGCAAAAAGAGGAGGAGGAGGAGGAGGAAGATGATGAAGAAGAGGAAGGGGAAAGATGAAAGGAAGAATGAGGACGGAAAAGAGGGCAAGAAGGAGAAAGAAGGAAAGGAATATAAGAAGCAGGAAGGCAATTGAGAAAGTGGAATGAGGAAAAGGAAGAGAAAGGAAAGGAAAAAAAGAACAATGAAGAAGCCAGGAAGAAACGTGCAAGAAAAGAAAGGAAAGAGTAAGGAAAGGAAGAGGAGGACAGGAGAAACAGAAAAAGGGGAAAGAAGAAGGAAGACGGCAAAGAGGATGAGAAGGAGAGCAGCTGAGAAAGTGTTGAGTATCGGGGAGAGAGAGAGAGAGAGAGAGAAAGCATGAAGGAAAAGGAAGTAGAAGGAAGAGGAATAAGAGAGAGGAAGAAGAGAGAGAGTGAAGTGAGAGAAGTAAATGAGAAAGAGGGAGGAGGAAGAAAAAGAAAGATGGGAGGAAAGAATGATGAGGGAGGGTAGGAAGAAGAGACAAAAATGAGGAAGTAATCAAAATGAAGAGTAAAATTGGAAAAGTCACATGAGGAATAAGAAGAAAGAGAAAAAAGGAGAAAATTAAGATGGGAGGAAAGAGGAAGAAGAGATGGAAAAAGGAAGAAGGAAGAATGAGGAGGTGGAGGAAGAGGAGGAAAAAGTTATGAAGGAGGGAAAGGAATATTCTACGTGAAGAAGAAGAAGAAGAAGAAGAAGAAGATGATGAAAGAAGAAGAAGAAAAAGAGGAAGAAGAAGAAGAAGAAGAATGCAAAAAAGGGACGAAAAATAGGGGAGAAGAGACAAGAGGAGAAGGAAGACAAGGAGGAAGAAATGAAGGAAAGTGGGACAAAAGTGTAGAGGTAAGCTATCAACGTGAAAGGGAAAATTATAGACAAATAAAAAAAAAAAAAGGAAAAAGAAAAGGGAAGTAGAGAGAGATCTTCAGAAAGTAGGAGAAAGACGAGATGAGAAAGGAGGAGGAGGAGGAAGAGTGCAGATACCAGAAAGGGAAAAAAAACAAGAAGAAAAGGAAATACAGGAAGGAGAGAGAAGAAACATAATGAAGAAAGCAAAGAGTAAGAAGAGAAAGGAGGGGAATGATAAAAAGGATGATCAAAGCAGAAACACAAGGATGAGGATGGTAAAAAAAAAAAAAAGATGTAAAGAGCGATTGTTATAAAGGAGAGAAGCAATCAGAAAAAAAAAAAGAGAAGTAGGGGAGATGATAAAGATGCAAGAAAAAGAAGAGGAGAAGAAGGGAAGATCAATGTAAAGGAAAGAGGAAGAAGGAGGAAGAGGAACAGAGGAAGGATGACGTGGGCAAGGGGGGGCCAAGTAATAAGGAGTGTGTATAGCATGAAATTATAGAGTCAAGAAAGGAAAGACGTATAATGGCGAGAGAAAGGAGTATGAAAAGAAAAAAGTGTAAAGAAAAGGATGAGGAAGATTGAAAAAGTATGAAAAGGGAAGGAGGAAGAAGCATGAAAAGGAAGGAAAAAGCATGAAAAGGAAACAGGAAGAAGATGGGAAAATTTTAATGGGATGGGAACGAGGGGGGGAGGGTATGGTGAGAAAGGAAAGAAAAACAGAAGGGAAAGACGATTAACGATAAGGAAAGGAAAGGAAGGAGGAAGAACCGTGAAAAGGAAGAATGAAGGAGGAAAGGGGTGAGGGAAGAGAAATGATGATGATGATGATGATGATGATGATGATGAGGAGGAGGAGGAGGAGGAAGCTATGATTGCTGTGGGAGGGAAACAAATGAAAAATGAACAAAAATGAATAGGAAGACATGAAAAACAAAAGAAAAATGAAGATAGAATGGAAATGGTACGAAATGAAGGGACGAAAGAAAGAGGAGGTATGAAGACAAAGAAAAATCAGATATAAAGAAGAAAGGAAGAGGAAGACAGGAAGACAATATGGGGGCGAGGGGAACTGATGAAAAGTACGAGAAAATAAGAAAAACTGAGAAAGGAAAGTGGTACAATGAACAAGCCTGGGAGAGACAGAAGAGCGACAAAGAGTAAGATGGGGAAAGAAAGAGAAGGTAAGAGAAGGAAGAAGAGGAGGAAGGGGGAGGAAGAGGAAGACGGGAAGGAGGGACAAGTGAAGGGCAACTATAGACAGCACGAAAAGGAAAAGAAAGGCAAGGAAAAGAAAAAGGAAAAAGCATGAAAGTGGGGGAATGATGAAAGAAAATAACAGAGAAACAAGCAGAAAGAAGGAGGGGAAGGAGGAATGGTTTAGAAAGAAGAATGATGAAAATGAATAACGAAGAAGCAGAAATAAGGAGGTAGAGGAGAAGAAAGGGGGAAGAGGAAAACAAGGAAGGAATATGAGAGCCGAAGGAGGGCCATTGGTGAGGACTGAGTGTCTGGGAAAATGCCTGAAAAGGAAGGAGGAAGAAATAAAAGAGGAAAGAGGAATAATAAGAAGCAATGGGGCGAGGAGAGAAGGAAATAAGGCTGAAGGAATCACGAAAGGAAGGAGCAAAAGGAAGATAATGAGAGAGGAAGCAGGAGGAGGTTGAGAAAGGAAGGGAGGAAGAATTACGAGGAAGAGAAAGGAGGAGGAAGAAGAGAAAGACGGAATAGAAAAAGAAAGGAGGAGGAGGAAGAGAATGACGGAAGAGACAGGAGGAGGAGGAAGAGAAAGAAGGAGGAAGAGGGAGACGGGAAGGAAGATATGAAGAGGAGGGCAGTATACGAAGAGTGTGTGTGTCAGCGAGAGTGCATGATGAGGAAGACAGAAGAAGTGCGAGGAAGGTGGAATACCAAAGGTGGCTGAAAGATAAAGGAAATGAGATACCAGAAGAAAGAAGGAATAAGGAAGACAAGGAAAAAATAGGAAGAAGAGGTAAGGAGAGGAAGAAAAAAGTGTAAGGAGAAGAAAGAAGAGGTAAGAAGAGGAAGAAACAAGAGGAAGAAAAGTGAGGTAAGAAGAGGAAGAAAGAAGAGGAAGAAAAAAGTGTAAGAATAAAGAAGAGGTAAGAAGAGGAAGAAAAAGAGGTAAGATGAGGATGAAACGGTAAGAAGAGGAAGAAAGAAGAGGTAAAGAGGAAGTAAGAGGAGGTAAGAAGAAGAAGAAAGATGAAGTAAGAAGAGAAAGAAAAAAGAGATAAGAAGAGGAAGGAAGAAAAGATAGGAAAAGGAAGGGAAATGAGGAAAATATGAGGGCTGATTGATAGCAAATGGTGAGGTGGGAAGACAGTGAAAAGGAAAAGAGTGGAAAGGAAAGCGAAAAATGAACAACCCAGAAAGAGAAATGGAATGGCAAAGCAAAGGAAGGAAGGAACGAAGGAAGGAAGGAAGGAAAAGCAGGAAAAAGGAGAAAGAAGGAACAGGAAGAGGAAGATATGAGAAGAGGGAGGGTGGCAATGGCTGAAGAGTGAGTGTCAGAGGGTAAGTATAAAACTAGAATGAAAAGAGGAATTATAAGTAGAAAAATCAAGAGTAATAAAAGAGAAAGGCGGAAAACATACGAATAAAAAGAAGAGGGAAGAAGCAGGAAAGAAAGAGGAAAGGGGAATAAGAGCTAAAGAGGAAGAGAAAGATAAAAGGTGAAAAAGGGGATGTGGGGAAGGAGTGTATCAGTGAAAATGGAAATTGTATCAGGATGGAAAGAAAAAAATCGAATACTATTAAAGAAGACAAGGAAGATGAACAAGAGGAATGAAGAAGCAAGAGACGAAAGGAAGAAGAAAGACGAGGGAAAAGGGAGGAAGGAGGAAAGAGAAAAGGAAGAAGAGGAAAAAGGAGGAAGAGGAAGAAGGAAGAGGAAGATACAAGCCGAGAGAGGGTAACTGGTGAATGTGGAGATCATGTAAAGAAAGAGAGAGAAAATGAAAAATGAAAAATGATCAAACCAGAAGGAAAAATAGAGGCAGAGGGAAGGAAGAAGGAAGAAGAAGGAAAAGGGAAGAAGGAGACAAGAGGAAGAGGAAGAGGAAGAACATGATACAAGGTGAGGGAGGCCAAAAGCTGAAGAGCGTGTCAACAGACGAAGGAAAAAATAAAATAGTGAACAAACTCAGAAAAGCAAAGGGAAGGGGAAGAAGGGGAAGGATGATGCACAGGAGGGAGGAAGCGGAAGGAGGAGGAAAAGGGAGGAAGGAGGAGGAGAAAGAGGAAGAAAGTGGAAGAGGAAGATATGCGTTGAGGGCAGGCAATTGGTGAGGAGTGTGAGTGTCAGGGGGAGGCCGCTCCATCATTTTAATGTGTAGCTGAGGCTGGGAACATCTCAGGTGTCAGGGAGGTGAAGGGGAGGAGGAGGGGTAAGGGAGAAGTTGGAGGGAGAGGGGATGGAGGAGGAGGAGGATGGGTAAGGAAGAAGTAGGTGGGGAGGGGAAGGAGGAGGGGTAAGGAAGACGTAGAAGGAGGAGGGGGAGGAGGAGGAGTAAGGAAGAAGTAGGAGGGGGAGGAGGGGTAAGGAAGAAGTAGGAGGAGGAGGTGGAGGAGGAGGGGTAAGGGAGAAGTTGGAGGGGAAGGGGGAGGAGGAGGAGGGGCAAGGAAGAAGTAGCAGGGAGAGAAGGAGGGGTAAGGAAGAAGTAGCAGGGAGAGAAGGAGGGGTAAGGAAGAAGTAGCAGGGAGAGAAGGAGGGGTAAGGAAGAAGTAGCAGGGGGAGGGGCAGGAGGAGGGGTAAGGAAGAAGTAGGAGGGGGAGGGGCAGGAGGAGGGGTAAGGAAGAAGTAGGAGGGGGAGGGGCAGGAGGAGGGGTAAGGAAGAAGTAGGAGGGGGAGGGGCAGGAGGAGGGGTAAGGAAGAAGTAGGAGGGGGAGGAGGGGTAAGGAAGAAGTAGGAGGGGGAGAGGCAGGAGGAGGGGTGAGGAAGAAGTAGGAGGGGGAGGGACAGGAGGAGGGGTGAGGAAGAAGTAGGAGGGGGAGGGGGAGGAATAAGGAAGTAGTTGGTGAGTACCTGAGTAAAGCAGAAATGATGGAGAGAGAGAGAGAGAGAGAGAGAGAGAGAGAGAGAGAGAGAGAGAGAGAGAGAGAGAGAGAGAGAGAGAGAGAAGATAAGGGAGGGGAGAGGAAAGAAGAGGAAGGACGAGAGAGGAGGGGAGGGGAGGGGGAATGGGAAGGGAAAGGAGGGAGGAAGGAAAATGATTAAATTAGACGGCAAGATGAGAAGTAAGAAATAAGAGCCGGCGAGAGAGGGGAGGAGGGGAGAGAAAGGGAGGGGGAGGGAGGAGGAGAGAGAAAGGGAGGGGGAGGGAGGAGGAGAGAGAAAGGGAGGGGGAGGGAGAAGGGGAGAGATAGGGAGGGGGGAGGGAGGAGGAAGGGGAGGACAGGTTGAACTTGATGGAGGGGTGACAAGAGGGAGAGTGGAGGGAGGAAAGTGAGGAAGGGGGGGAGAGAGGGAAGAAGGAGGGGGAGGAATGGGGGGTGGAAAGGAATGGAGGGGAAGACGGAAAAAGAATTAGTGTATGAACAGAGGAAGGTATAATCATCATCATCATCATAATAATAATAATAATAATAATGGTGATAATAATAATAATAATAATAATGAGAGAGAGAGAGAGAGAGAGAGAGAGAGAGAGAGAGAGAGAGAGAGCATCATTCATCCCGCCTCAAAGATACAAATGCAAGATGCTGAAGAATATTATGCAACGATACCTTAATGAGGCCAGAGACGCGTGTAATTGCAAAAGCAGGTGAGTCAGTATTGCACGATGCACACGTTGAACAAAATAATAATAATAATAATAATAATAATGAAGAAGAAAAACACGTCCTCGGGGTGAAAGGGTTAGTTAAAGTTAGGAATGGACTATGGTGCAGGTGTGTGTGTGTGTGAGAGAGAGAGAGAGAGAGAGAGAGAGAGAGAGAGAGAGAGAGAGAGTGGCAAATCGAAGGCGTAAATAAAGAATGGTGGCAGGGACTTACAACTCTGAACAGATACCTCGAATATTCATAAGCATCCCCTCGAGAACAGAAAACCTATGAAAGAAAACGTGGCACGAAAGGTTAAAAATGAGTTTGATGGATTCTGAACACTTTAATATATCTTTATCGGTTTAGTTTATCTTATTTTTATCTTATTTATTTAGTTATTTTGCTGGTGTTTTCCTTTGGTTTCTTTAAACTCATTATTTCGGCCTGCTTTTCCGTTTTGTCATTTTCAGATTGTTTACTATGGTCAGACTCAAATATGAAGTCCGTTTGGGTGGGGCCCGAGAGGGGATTTCCCTCTCTACAGCTCTGTCGCATCAACCCCAGTACCTATCTCTCTCTCTGTCATATGTCAGCTATTTACTATTTGAAATTGTATATTAAATATTCTCTACTTATTAAATATATTAAATAAGGCTATATACTGCTATGAATGTGTTGCTTTTTAGGATAATAGCAATGATTTGTATAAATTCCACACCACGTGACAACGTCGCTTTCCGACGTTGCCAGAGGTCAAGGACACCCAACTCAGACTACAGGTGACCGGTCACTTTCTCCCTGATCCCCACCCACGATGGCAGCTCCGACTCGCTCTCGTGTGCTCCACAGTCGGGAGAAAGAACTTATTTACAATGTGAACAAGTATTTTCTAGAAGAAAGATCAGAGAGAGTACTTATGCCTACTGGGGAAACCTCTAAAAAAAAAAAAAAAAAAAAAAACGCGCCAAGACTTTTACCTCAGTGGTGGTGTGGAAAAAAGGTCGAAACAATATAGAAGAAAACACAACTTATAAATATATAAAAACTTTCTCAATCAACTGAGAGAGAGAGAGAGAGAGAGAGAGAGGAGGTTTGGCAGAGCTGTAGAGAGGGAAATCCCCACGTGGGCCCCACCCAAACGGACTTCATATTTGAGTCTGACCATAGTACTATGACTATTACTACTACTACCGCTCCTGCTGCTACAACAATAATCTCTCTCACCACCACTACTATTACAACTACTATTACTACTTCTGCCACTACTACTACTACGACTATTACTTATGCTGCTGCAGCCATCACAAGCGAATAAATAATAATTATTATTATTATTATTATTATTATAATAATACTGATGATGGCGATAATAATAATAAATAATAATAATAATAATAAGAATAAGAAGAAGCGGTGCCACGGCACAGCAGACCCGTCCCGGCAGTCATTTTAGTGCTGACGTATAAACACAACAGGATATCTAGTCACAAATGTCACATACCAAATATGGAGTAAATCGTGAGAAAATTGACGATTTTATGCCCATCTGAAATTTTAGGCCCGACCCACCTGACACTGACCCCCCTACCGCTAACTGAGGGGTGACCCCCCTGATGTAATGAGGCATGTTATAGGACGCAGATTTGAAAGATGCACCTTTTAGGTTTTGGTAAAGTTGTTAAGACAAGCAGACAAACAAACAGACAGACACACCAAGTGAAAACAATACCCGTTTCCGAGCCACTCCGGGGCGGTGACGGGTAATAATAACAATAAAAATAACAACAAAAGAAACAAACAACAATTTCATCCACCAAAAACGAGAACCAAAGAAATTAATATACTGTCCGTGAATTCATTTTCTATCTCGACAGGAGGAACGACGAAAAAAAGTGAAAAAAAAAGAAAAAAAATGTGAACAAGGTCAAAACAAGACAAGAAAAAATTGGAATAAAAAGGGGAGATACTGCGACTCGAGGGCAAAACGTTTTCTCTTGATTTATTTCACATATTACACGTTTATTTTGTCTTTTCTGGAGCGGGTACTTTAGAATATTTATTTTTCCCGCCTCACCTCACCTCACCCCATCTCACCTCACTTCATCTCATCTCACCTCCTCACCTCATCTCACCTCACCTCACCTCACCTCATCTCACCGCACCTCACCTCACCTCACCCCATCTCACCTCATCTCACCTCACCTCATCTCACCTCATCTCATCTCACCTCACCTCACCTCATCTCACTTCACCTCATCTCACCTCACCTCACCTCACCTCATCTCACCTCACCTCATCTCATCTCACCTCACCTCACCTCATCTCACTTCACCTCATCTCACCTCACCTCACCTCATCTCACCTCACCTCACCTCACCTCACCTCATCTCACCTCACCTCACCTGACCTCATTTCAGCTGACCCGACCTCATTTTCCCAACGCCTTTATATCCTCACGACCATTTCTCCTTTTTAGTACGGTGATTTATTTTATTCTATCTTCGCTACCTTCAGACGATTTTCCTCAGCTCAGGGGAGACTTAACGAGCTGGAGGGGTTTGACAGAGCCTTCGTTAACCCCTTCACTACAAGAGGCCTTTTGTGGGGGGAGGGAAAGCGTCTGGAGGCTGCAAGAATAGCTGAAAAATACGTCCTCAGGCTGAAAAGGTTAAGCACATTGTCACATCCACACCACACTTCATCACACCACCACCACACTTCACCACAATTCAACACGCCCACGCAACACCTGCATCACACGCACACCACACTTCAAAATACCCTATGAACACACACACACATACACACACACACACACACACACACACACACTTACACCACACTTCAAAATCCCCACTAAACACACACATACACACATCCTACTTCACCACACTTACACCACACTTCACCACAGCCACACCACACTTCACCACAGCCACACCACACTTCACCACACCCTCCAGGCCTGTCAAAAGCAGCTCAAGGGACCAGGCTCTCCCTCCCTCCCTCCCCACTCTCATTTTCAGATTGCATCTACCACCATTACCACCACCTCTACCACCACCATTACCAACACCTCTACCACCACCATTACCACCACCTCTATCACCACCATTACCACCACCAACCACCACCACCACTACCATCATCAATCACCACCACCACCACTACCACCATCAACCAACACTACCACTACCATCATCAACCACCACCACTACCACCATCAACCACCACCACAACAACCATCATCAACCACCACCACCACTACCTTCATCAACCACCACCACCACCACCTTCATCAACCACCACCACTACTACCACTATCAACAACTATCAAAACAACCCTCATCCAGTAGGCCCCCCTCTGCAACACGCAACACAACACTCCCAAAACAATAAAGATTAATGCCTCCCGTATCACAATTGAGAGCACACAAACAACACACGCAGGTCACACACACGCAACAACACATACACACAGGTCACACACACGCAACAACACACACACAGGTCACACACACGCAACAGCACACACACAGGTCACACACACGCAACAACACACACACACAGGTCACACACACGCAACAACACACACACACAGGTCACACACACGCTACACAAAATTTCTGTACATCAATAGCATCAAGAGGGGAGCATAGGTCATAGTAGAAAAGGACGAAGGAGGAGGAGAAGGAGGAGGAGGAGAAAATTGAAAAATAAAAATAAAAAAACTTACAGGTAGAACTGATTACCTATGTAAGTGTTGTTAACCATCTAACAACAGTGACAACAGCTACTTCCACCATTACCACCATCGCAACTACAACTATTACCACCACTACCACCATTATCACCACCATTCACTATAATCATTACCACCACTACCACCATTATCACCACCATTCACTATAATCATTACCACCACTACCACCATTATCACCACCATTCACTATAATCATTACCGTCACTACCACCATTATTACCAACTACTGCCACCACCATCACGAGAGAGAGAGAGAGAGAGAGAGAGAGAGAGAGAGAGAGAGAGAGAGAGAGAGAGAGAGAGAAATATCACCAGGATTTGGGAGTGGTTATGAAGGCAAGAGAATTTTATTGTGGTAAGAGAGAGGGGGGGGGTGAGTTAGGAGGAGGAGGAGGAGGAGGAGGAGGAGGAGGAGGAGGAGGAGGAGGAGAAGAAGAAGAAGAAGAAGAAGAAGAAGAGGAGGAGGAGGAGGAGGAAGGAAAATGAGGAATAAAATGAGAAAGAGAGGCGGAAGTGAGAAGATGTAAGAATAACAGAGGGAAATGAGATAAACAGCTGTGCAAAAGAATATGAAAGAGAGAGAGAGAGAGAGAGAGAGAGAGAGTCATAACTAAAGAAAAATAAAAGGTGGTCGGCAGGCAGGAAAGCACCTTAAACAAACCAGAAAAATGATCCCAATTAAAGAAAACGAAGCCCAGCTAAGAGGACAGGTGTAACTAAAGCACAGGAGGGAATAAAGAGGAGAGAAAGAGGTCTGTAAAGAGGGAGAGGAAGAGGTGCAGTATCCCACGGCTTATATAGATCACAGGACGCTGGCTGGGCTGAGCTATGAGAGAGTCCGGGAATACAGCATAAAAATCCAGTGCGGTAAAGAAGACGGGAATGTGGTGTTATGTGGGTGGTGAGCTGAAAGACATGGTGTAGTGGCAGTCGTGTAGTGATTTTATAGAGAGAGAGAGAGAGAGAGAGATTCGTACAATGCGCTACCGGTATAAATTTTGGGTGCTCTGACGTAAAGCAAAACTGAGTCAGGGATCTAGCCGAATTATACGTACATACATACATACACATGCATCTATGTACGTGTGTGTGTGTGTGTGTGTGTGTGTGTGTGTGTGTGTGTGTGTGTGTGTGTGTGTGTGTGTGTGTGTGTGTGTGTATGTGTGTGCACTAACAGAGCTGAAAAAAAGAAAACGATGTATATACTTTTTCTAGCTTACTATTTCATCAAACTTAAGCAATAAAGATAACGACAGTGCAAAGAGAAGACCATGAAATACTGCACGAAAAATCCTCTACAATTTTCTCTGTGCATCAAGAGGCGGAACGGTAAGCACAGCGACGTCCAGAAACAGATCGACGAGTGACTTTCCTCAAATCATATTGCATTTTCTCCATGTTCTAACCAATGGCACTGAATAAACAAATAAGTGAATGAGTAAACAGAGCAACTAGTAATAATTATCTCTCAATTTCCATACATATCAAACATTAGGACCGTAAATGCATCGATGGCCACAGACAATCGCTATAGTGACCTTTTTTCCAACCCACAATATACCTTAAGCAAACCTCATCACTATTCTCGCCTTCTTTAAAAATATACACAAAAAAATCGACAACGCTTCTCTGCATATTTATTCCCTCACATCCAGAGACAGGACGGTAAACAAATCGCATATGGAAACGAGTGACATATTTTCCAGCGTCTCCAAAAAATAAAATCTTTTCTCCATTTTCTGGCTACGATGCAGAAAAATAAATTAATAAACAAATAATTACACAAAAAATCTCTTAATTTTTCCCGTATATAGGGACAAATTAATGAGTACAATGACGCGACCAGAAAACTATGGAACTGATGAATTTTTTCTTTTTAACCCAAATAACGTACCACAAAAATATACCTGACTAGAATACCTGACCTTATAAAGAAAGATACAAAGTCATTGACCCTCTCACTGCTATAAGGTACTTTTAACGTTATTTTTACTGTTTCCAGACGAATTTAATCAGTTTTTGGAGAGAATTAAATATAACAGCCATAAATCCCTTCACTCCGTCTCCCATAAACTTCAGAAAATCGACTGAAAGTAGCAAGAACAAAATGAAAGCAGCGTCATTCAAAGGGCTGATAATCCTCTATGTTTATTTCATGTCAAGGATACAACAGAATTTTTATTCACCCCCACCCCAAAAAAAAAAAGATAGTGGGTAGTAAGCTTCGACCAACCCTAAAGCACACTATATAATAATCAAATAAAAAAAACAAATACATTAATAAACACATAATAAAGGTTCTCTGTATTTATTTCCTCCAAATCAAGTATAAAGCATCAAGGAAAACATCAGAAAAGGATCGCAGGTACTGAAGTTTTTCCATCTCCTCTAAATTATAACAATGATTCCTCTAGCAGTTTCTGAAGACGATAGGGAAATAGTACGAACCTGAAGGGGAAAAAATCATCCTCACATCAATATTTCCAAACACTGAAACATCGCAGCTACTGAATCTTTCCCAACCTCTTAAAAGAATAAAAAGTTTATTCTAGTTCTCGACGACCAAGCAGAAAAATCACGAAATATAAATACATAAATAAATATATAAATGAAAATAAACTCCCCATATTAATTCCCTCCTCATGAAAACATACTGCAACCAATGACATTTTTTCCAAACTCTACGTAATATTTTTGCCTAATGTCTTACGTAAACCAGAAAAAGTACCAAAATACAAAACGCAAAATAAATAAAAATAAAAACATAAACAAACAAAAAATCCATAGTAACTTTCCTTATAATGAATGAGATTGAAAATAGTGACCTTTTTTCCATGCCTTCCAAAATTTCCTTCCGCGGCAAGATGAGAGTTGGGGTGAGAACTGGGAACTGCTGTCGTGTGTGTGTGTGTGTGTGTGTGTGTGTGTGTGTGTGTGTGTGTGTGTGTGTGTGTGTGTGTGTGTGGCCTCTCGACCTGAATGACAAATTAGTTCTGCTGAGTTTCACCTCCAAAGCAGGCGAGGAGAGAGACAGCAGAAGAAGGTGGAGGAGGAAGACGAAGGAGAAAGAGGAGTGGAGAGGAAGGAGAAAGAAGAGAGGAAAGAGAAAGAAGAAAAGGAGAGGAAGAAGAAAGAAAAGGAAGAGGAGAAGGTCTACTGTTGTACTCGAAGGAAAATGAACGCCCTTGGAGGAAAAATAACAGGAAAATGAACGCCCTTGGAGGAAAAAATAACAGGAAAATAAACGCCCTTGAAGGAAAAAATAACAGGAAAATAAACGCCCTTGGAGGAAAAAATAACAGGTAAAAAAAAGAACGCCCTTGGAGGAAAAAATAACAGGAAAATGAACGCCCTTGGAGGAAAAAATAACAGGAAAATGAACGCCCTTGGAGGAAAAAATAACAGGAAAATGAACGCCCTTGGAGGAGAAATAACAGGAAAATGAACGCCCTTGGAGGAAAAAATAACAGGAAAATAAACGCCCTTGGAGGAAAAAATAACAGGAAAATGAACGCCCTTGGAGGAAAAAATAACAGGAAAATGAACGCCCTTGGAGGAAAAAATAACAGGAAAATGAACGCCCATAAGGGAAAAATAACAGGAAAATGAACGCCCTTGGGGGAAAAATAACAGGAAAATGAACGCCCTTGGAGGAAAAATAACAGGAAAATGAACGCCCTTGGAGGAAAAATAACAGGAAAATGAACGCCCTTGGAGGAAAAAATAACAGGAAAATGAACGCCCTTGGGGAAAAAAATAACAGGAAAATGAACGCCCTTGGGAAAAAAAAAACAGGAAAATGAACGCCCTTGGGGGAAAAAAATAACAGGAAAATGAACGCCCTTGGGGGGAAAAAATAACAGGAAAATGAACGCCCTTGGAGGAAAAAATAACAGGAAAATGAACGCCCTTGGGGGAAAAAATAACAGGAAAATGAAGGACCTTGGGATTTTTTCTGCTCTTAGATGAAAAAAAATTGTGTAACATCAACTAGAAAAAAAATACTAACACTCTCAGGCATTTAAACTAACCCTTAGCAGAATAAAATAGCTTAACATTAGCTGGATTTACATGCTAGAGTTGCTTCGATCATGAGGGAGCTAAAACTGTGAAAATATTGTGAGGTGTTTGGTAAGAAAAACATACTTGGTTAAAAATGATAGAAAATTAAATGAGAAGTGATAAACGAAATAACATGCATATGGAAATAGATAGACAGATAGATAGATAGAAAGATAGATAAATATAGACAGACAAATAAGTAGATAGACATACTGACAATGACAAATAAAAAGATAGATAGACAGATACAGACAGACAAATAGATAGACAGTGACAGAGATAGATAGGTAGTTATAGATTGACATATATACAGAAAGATAAAGGGATGGAGGTAGGTAGGTAAATATATATTGGCTGAATGGCTATTATACAAAGGCAAAGCAGAGACAGAGAGAGAGAGAGAGAGAGAGAGAGAGAGAGAGAGAGAGAGAGAGAGAGACAGACAGACAGACAGACAGACAGACAGACAGAGACAGACAGACAGAGAGACAGACAGTGACAGAGACAGAGAAACCCGACAATGAAACACACACACACACACACACACACACCTCTTACGAGATCAAGGGGTCTAGCTACAGACAGACATACAGACAGACAAAAATATAGATAGATAAACCGATAGATGGCAACGATTATCACACCAACCTCTTGACGAATATACCGGGTGATTCACAAGTCTGTTACCAATTTTTTTTTTTTTTTGCCTACAAACCAGTAATTAAAAAATAATAATAATAATTACACAAAAATGATGTGTCACTAATTAATGTGGCCTCCCTTAAATGTGGGATATATACACCAAAAAAGGTACATAAAAAAAAACACACACACACCCAAAAAAGTACAACAAAAAACGCCAAAAAATTACACCAAAAAAGTACACAAAAAACACACAAGTACACAAAAAATCAAACACCAAAAAATTACACCAAAAAAGTGCACCAATAAAGCACTCTAAAAAAACACACACACACAAAATAATTACACAAAAAAGTAAACAAAAAATCAAACACCAAAAAAATACACAAAAAAATCAAACACCAAAAAAGTACACAAAAAATCAAACACCAAAAAATTACACACAAAAATAAAACATAAAAAAAGTACACCAAAAACACCAAATAATTACAACAAAAAAGTACACAAAAAGCACACACAAAAGTACACAAAAAATCAAACACCAAAAAAGCACACCAAAAAGTACAAAAAGATATCAAACAGAAACTTGGATATAAAACTCCCATACTCGAGCAGCAGACATTAGCGCCACCTTGTACCTGTTGTTGGCTCCTGTCCTTTGTATTCTTTTGTATTCCCCTTGCACTCTCTCCCCCTCCGACCAGCACCCCCACTCCCCCTCTCTCTCCCCCTCTTAGCGGCACCCTTCTCCCCAAGGTACTTTCCCTCCCTCCTCTTACTCCCCTCCTCCCTCCTCTTTCTTCCCTTTTCTCTCCTTCCTTTCTCCTCCCTCATTTCTTCCTCCTCCACCCATCCTATCCCCCTTCTCTTAGCTGCACCCTTCTCCCCAAGCTACTTTCTTCCCTCCTCTTCCTTCCCTTCTTTCTCCTCCTTCCTCGCCGCCTCCTCTCAGCTGCACCCTTCTCCCCTAGCTACTTTTCCCCCCTCCTTCTCTCCTCTTCCTCCCCTCCTCTCTCCCATCTCCTCTTCCTTCCCTTCTCTCTCCTCCTTCCTACCCGCCTCCTCTCTCAGATGCACCCTTCTCCCCAAGCTACTTTCTCCCCTACCTCTCCCCCTCTCCCCTTCCTCAGCTCCCCCGTACATATACCTTCTTGGCGACATGACGGCTCTTTAAAAATGTATACGTAATTTCTATTTTCTTTTTTTCCCTCTCTCTTACTCCCCCCAAATTATATATTTTTTTCCTTTTTTTGAGACGAGGGAAAAGAAGTGACGCTGAAATTAGGACTCTTTTTTTTCTGTTGTCATTTCTGCCTGGCTGTCTGACGGATCCAGGAAAAATTTACTGAAGGAAAAAACAGTAAAGAAAATACGAGAAAAAATGAGTCGGGTTATAGAAGAATATTGACTAAATCTTAATGGTTTCTTAATCTAGTTCAGACGTAAATAATCCTCCCCTACACACACACACACACACACACACACACACACACACACACGCAAAATCTACTACCTCCTTATTTTCTCCACTCCCCTATACACCACACACACACACACACACACACACACACACACACACACAATCTATTACCTACCTATTTTCTCGTGCAATTTCACCCAATTCACACACACACACACACACACACACACACACAATCTATTACCTTCCTATTTTCTCACGCAATTTCACACTATCATATTCCTACTTACCTCCAGACGATTTTATTCAGCTGAGACTTATTGAGGGAAATTAAACACAGCTATAATGAACCCCTTCACAAAGAGATCTGTCCCATGATGAAATAATAATAATAATAATAATAATATGGACGTAGCATGACTGTACTGATAAAAACTTAATTAGGATTAAGGAAACATATGATTTTCCTCGTAGGCCTAGGAGACTGCCATTCTCCTGTGTGTGTGTGTGTGTGTGTGTGTAATTCAAAGGCTTTCATACCATCCTGCGCGCGCGAGAGAGAGAGAGAGAGAGAGAGACAGACAGACAGACAGACAGACAGAGAGAACACATGAATATAACAACCAGTATTAAAAAATAAAAATCCACCTCAAAAGCGAAATATGAAGAAAAAGAAAAAAAGTAAGCAAATTTAAGAGAGCCGATTCCTGACTCCCATTTTTTACGTCCCGCCAGACAAACCGCTTATCGATCCCGGATTTGACCTCTCTCTCTCTCCCTATCTCATTCCAATTAGCGAGTTAAATAATGCATGAAAATTCTGATCGTGAGCCTACCAGAAAGAGGATTGTAGTTGTGGATTGTAATATGCCTTGCTTCTTTTCCTGCTTCTGAGTGCTGAGTTGGAGGTATTCTGATTGCCACATGGATGGTTGGATGGTTGTGTGTGCAGATGGATGGATGGATGGATGGATGAATGGATGAATGGATGGTTGGATGGATGGATGGATGGATGAATGGATGGATGGAAGGATGGATGGATGGATAGATGGATGGATGGATGGTTTAGTGAGCAGATTGGTGGTTGGTTGGATGGATGAATGGATGGATGGTTAGTTGGCTGGATGGATGGTTCAGTGAGAAGGTGGCTGGACGGGTGACTGGAAGGTTGACTGGATGGTTGAGTGAACGGATGATTGACTCGTTGATAAATTTGGTTACAAGCTGAGGAATAGTTGGATGGATGGATGGATGGTTCACTGGATGGTTGTTTCGAAAGATAATACGGATGGATAGTTGGTTAAATCGAAGGCTGGATGGTTGAATAAGTGGATGGTTAGGTGGTTGTGTGGCTGACTGACTAGATAGTGCATGTCTGGATGGATGAGTGGATGGCTGGATGGTTGGTGACATATTTTGATTTCCGGCATTACTTAGAGCCTATCAGAATGGGGCTTATATCTTGCTGCTCTTCTTCTGAGTGGCAGGTGAAGAAAACATATTTGGATGGAAGAAGAAGGGGAAGACGAAGAGGAAGAAGAGGAAAAGGAGGCGAAATGGAAGAATATGCTGTGCTATTGTTGATGATGATGATGAAGACGAATAATAATAATAATAATAATAATAATAATAATAAAAAGATGATGATACAGATGATGGAAAAAAATATAGTTTAGAAAACAGAAATGAAAACAGAATAAGGAGGAGCACCACAAGAAGAAAAGAAACACAGAAGCACACACACACACAAACACACACACACACACACACACACACACACACACACACACGCACACACACACACTAAAAGAAAACGCACAAAACAAAAGAAATCGAAGAAGTTACAGAAGGTAAAAATCACAGAAGCAATTGGAGAAAGCAAAAATTCCCTCTCTCTCTCTCTCACACACACACACACACACACACACACACAGACACAGACACACACACACATATACACACACACACACACACACACACACACACACACACACACACACACAGGGAAGGCACAGAAAAATGAAAATAAATAAGATGAGGAAAGAAGAAAAATTCACACAAACATAAAAAATGAGGAAGCCACCTAAAAAGAGGAGGAGGAGGAGGAGGAGGAGGAGGAGGAGGAGGAGAAGGAGGAGGAGGAGGAGGAGGAGGAGGAAGAGGAGGAGGAGGAGAGAAAATAATTAGTGAGCAAAATGAAGAAAAATGTACATAGAAATGGAAAAAAAAAAGATGAACATGGAAAAATATAATCACTATTTTTTTCCTCTATTTCATTCCACCTTACTCCTGCAAGAAGAAGGATGAGGAGACGTAAAAGGTGGAAAACAAAATATCTGAAGGGGAATGGAAGGATAGCAGAAAACACACACACACACACACACACACACACACACACACACACACACACACACACACATCAATAAAGCGAAGAAGGCAAATGAAAAACTGGCAAAAATCACTGGCTCTTCTCTGATTCACTCCATTTCAGAAATAAAAAATGAAAAAATTGAAGGAGACGCAGAAGACGTATTAAAAAAAAAAATCCCTACAGTAGAATAATTAAAACAACTATAATTACAAAAGAACAGAATGAGAAATGAGCACAGAAAAATGAAAGAATATTTGGATCTTTCTCCTGTACTCCACAAGGAAAAAAACTCAGGGATGACGGTAAATAAAAAAGCAGACCTGAAGAAATGCATAAAAAATGGAGGAGGAGTAAGAGGCGCAGAAGCAAGCAGAAAAATGAATAGAAAAACCATTGGCACTTCTCTCCTACACTCCAGAAGGTAGAGAAAAATTTGAGGAAGTATGTGCATATGGATAAGAAAATCACTGAAGGAAAATATGAGAAATTCTTAAAAAAAGGAGACTGGGGGAGCAGGAGGAGGCGCAGAAGAAAGCATAATGGAGAATGCAAGAATCATTGTCCCTTCTCTCCCCCACTCTACAGGGAGGAGGAAAATTTGAGGAAGTCTGTGCATATGGGTAAGAAAATAATTGAAGCAGAACTCAATGCATAAAAAAGCGATTGAAGACGCAGGAGGAGGCGCAGAAGAAAGCAGAAAAAAGGTGGAGGAATCATTGGCCCTCCACTCCACTCCACTCCACTCGAGGGCGGATCACCCCCTCTCGGCCCTACCTCCAGCCTCGGCCCTGAGAGATGGAGCCCTTTCTGCCTGGGATTGGGGCTTTACACTCCCGCAGGTACGAGTGTGTGGGGGGGGACTCCTGGCCTTAATTTATTTCCACCTGTTCTCGAAGACATTTTTATTTTGCTTTTTTTTACGTTTTTAGGTCATTATCGGATGTTTTGGAAGACTGTTTTTCCTTTAATACGTTTCTTTCTTTTTTCCCTACATTTTTTAGGTCATTATCATATGTTTTTCTTTTCATTTTAATAAGATTCTTTTTGTTCCCTACATTTTGAGGTCTTATTGTCTGCTATTTTGAATGATTGCGTTTTTCTTTTAAATTTAATGCTTCTTTTTTTTTCAACATTTTGAAGTTTTATCTGTTTTTCGAGAGGACTGTGTCATTCTTTTAATTTTACTATACTTATTCTTTTTCTAAAATTTCAGGTCTTATTATCTGCTGTTGTGAAAGATTGTTATGTAATTTTAATATTTTTTGTTATTTTTGTACATTCTGGCCTCTTATAATCTGTTGTTCTGGAAGACTTTTTTTTTTTTAAGCTATTTCTTCAATGCCAGACTTGTATTCACATTCTACGTTTCCAGACTTTTTTTTTTTTTTTGTATTGTTCTATTGCTTATTAATTGCTGTAAACAGCCCAGTATCTCTAAACTGGGCACCAAAACTGAAGTATCCACGAAACTATTAAAAGCTACTGCGGACCTAAGCACTCATGGAAAAGTTATGGACTAGTAATGCAGTAGACGTTATTTAAGTTGTTTTTCATAAATTCGTGAGCACTGAACGAAAAAGACCAAAAAAAAAAAAAAAAAAAAAAGCTGATAAGTGTCAAACTGAGATGCCAAGCTGGGTTATCTAAAAAAAATTAAAACCACACAGGACTTACACAAACCACTGGAAAACCTATGACGGAGTAATAAGTAGTAATTAAATAACTTTTTCAAAATTCTCCGAATAAATGCTGTCAAAGTGAGCACCAAAACTGGGGTTCTCTCGGATATTATTAATCGCAAAGAAGACTTATACACATCATTTAAAAAATATATAAAAAAAACACTAGCAAGCTTTCTCTCTCGAATACACATCACTAGAAAACAAAAACAAAAAAAGAAAAAAGAAAAATAATTAGCTTCCTCCTTCGTACATTTTCCACCCTTGAATGTATGGACGCCTATAAAATATTTCCTGATTTTCCAGAACCTCCCCGTCCCTTTTTTTACCTTTATAAACATTTTTTTTCCACGTAATTTCTTTCATTTGGTTCCCTGGGTTAGGTCGGATGTATATACCCTGTTTGATTTTATTTTCTTGTCTCAACCACCTTTCGTTTTTCTGGTAAAAAATATTGCTAGTATTCCAAAATCGAGTTGTTCTTTTTATTATGTGATTTTCTCCGTTTCTCAACTCTCTATTCAAAATACATAAATTCATACATACATACATACACACACACATACATACATATACTGTACGTGTATCCATGGCTGTATATCTATTATGTCATCCTTTTGGCTGCCTTTTCGTTTCCTCTTTCTTCATTTTTTTTTTCATTTTCTACTTTCATATTTTAATTCCCATTCTCAAGACTTCAAAAAAAAAAAACATACATGCTTTATTTTCTCTCCAGTCTGATATTTTATTTTCTCTGACATTTGTTTTCTTTTTCCCTGGTCTTTTCTTTGACCTTTTTTTTTTTTTTTAAATCCCGGACAAACGTTTTAATTACACTTTTCTTGACCACTCCCTTGTGTGTGTGTGTGTGTGTGTGTGTGTGTGTGTGTGTGTGTGTGTGTGTGTGTGTGTGTGTGTGTGTGTGTGTGTGTGTGTGTGTGTGTGTGTGTGTGTGTGTGTGTGTGTGTGTGTGTGTGTGTGTGAAAGGGGAGTGGTTCCTGTTACCTTTTTTCTATTTCTCACCTGTGTATCGTATTTGTTAATTCTTGTATATTCTCTCTAATACCACTCAACTTTTTTCATTACAATTATTTTCAATTAATTTTACCATCCTTTCATCTATCTATCTATCTGTCTATTCGTATCTATCCATTTATCTACCTACCTACCTATCTATCTATCTATCTATATCAACCTACTTACCTACCTATCTATATCTACCTACTTACCTACTTATATTTCTATCTATCTATCTATCTACCTACTTACCTATCTTTCTATCAATCTATCTATCTATCTACCTACCTACCTACCTATCTATCTATATATGTATCTATCTATATACTTATTCGCTATTGGAGCATTAACTTTCTTTTCAGCAATCGATTTAACTTTCTCTACGGCATTCAGGGTTTCTATCTTTCACTCTTCGACATTCCTTTTTAATTATATTTCCTCTGTCATTCCTTTCAATCGTTCTCTCTTGGCAATTACTTTTTTAATGATCCCTTAATTGGGACATCACTTTGATCATCTCTCTCTCTCTCTCTCTCTCTCTCTCATTTTCTTGGCGATCCTCTTATCATTTTTAGTGACAATTTTATCTAACGAATTTAACTTCATTTTCTTCTTTCGTGTTCTTATATAGTTTTCTTGGCCATTCTTTTTATACTTTCTTCAGCTCGGATTCTTTATATTTTTCTTTCGTCACTCCTCCTTATTTATTATTTTCGATATTTCTTGTTTTTCTTCCCTGCTCAATACTTCCGATTTTTTCTTCTGGGTCGTTCCGTATTAATTTTTCCTGAGTCCTTTTTTTCATTTTTGCTCTTCCTTCCTTTATCCATTTATTTATTTATTTATTTATTTACTCAGGACTGCATTCTTTCTTATTTTTTCTCATGCAATCCTTCCGATAATTTCTGGCGATTTCTTTTTTACCCCATCATTCAGACGTAATTTTTGTAGTTTTTTTATTTTTTTAATTCGTATTCCTCCTAATTTACCGTATTTAATTTAGCTTAATACAGTTCCTACGCAGAGAAAAAGCTAATGAGGGCTATATCTTCCCCAATTTTCAGTGCTATATAATGCTTTTTTTTCGAAGTTGTGTACAATCACTCGGTGGCAGAAAAATGTAAAAAAAAAAAAAAAAAAAGTCAAGGAGATAATACTTCTCAATCTTCTCTCTCTCCCTCTCTGTCTGTCTGTCTGTCTGTCTCTCTCTCTCTCTCTCTCTCCCCCCGCCAGCCACCGTGGGCCAATAGGAGGTGGCCATTTGTGTAACGAAGCGACCAATGCGATATCGACGTGCTCATAGGTGGAGACGCGGTTCATTACTTACCCCTCGCCTCGCTGATCCTCCCCTCTCCTCTTTCTCCTCTCCCCTCTCTCCTTTCTCCCCTCCCCTCCCTCTTCTGCTCCTTCCCCTCCTCTCCTTTCCTCCGCATCTCCCCTTCCCTCCCTCTTCTTCCTCTCCTTTCTCCCCCTTTCTTCTGCTCCTAACCTCCTCCTCACTTTCTCCTTTCTCCCCTCCCTCTCTCCTTTCCATTCTTTTCTGCTCCTTCCCCCCTTCCTCCCCAACCTCTCTCTCTCTCTCTCTCTCTCTCTCTCTCTCTCTCTCTCTCTCTCCCCTCTGCTCATCCTCTCCCTCTTATCCTCCCTTCCTTCTCTCTCTCTCTCTCTCTCTCTCTCTCTCTCTCCTGCCTCTCCCTTTCCCTTCTTTTCTCTCTCTCTCTCCTTCCCTCTCTCTTATGCTTTCCCCCTCCTTCCCCTAGGCCTTCCTCCCCTCCTTCCCTTTCTCTAAAGCAACTCCCTCCTTCCCTTTCTTCCCCTTCTCTTCCTCGTTAGTATATGTACAGCTCGACTTCTTTATTAGTTAACCTTTTACCTGAGAATTACCTGTGTTTTTATTTTTTACTTTTTTATTAAGCCAAAAACTTTATTAATATTTAGAGAGTCGTGTTTTATTCCAGATTATGACGGACCTTTTGTTGACCTTACTGGAGAGAGAGAGAGAGAGAGAGAGAGAGAGAGAGAGAGAGAGAGAGAGAGAGAGAGAGAGAGAGAGAGAGACAGACAGACAGACAGACAGAGACGAGAGACAGACAGACAGACAGAATTATGAGCGAGAGACAATCATGAGAGGAAATCAAGAGCCAGAGAGAGAGAGAGAATCAGAGGGGCGACAATCTCTTTTTAATAAGAGCCCGCCCACGAACACCACGCCGGATGCCATAAATTCTACGTTCAGAGAATAAAACACAACATCGTCCAAAGCAGTACCGTGTAAAGCTGTGTTTGGGAGGATGAATTGCCGTGTGTTTATGAGTCCAAAATGGCTACATACAGGGAGCAGTGTTTATATTTTAGGTCTATATATATTATTTTTATACACACTGCACCCCCCATCGACGGGACGGGGCAAGAATTAGGGTACGTAGATGCGATGGATGATGTGCTGTTGGTTTTGTGTTGACGTGTGCGATTTCCAAGAGGGATAGTGAGGGCTTGGAAGAAATAGGGAGTCTGGGTTGTGTGTGTGTGTGTGTGTGTGTGTGTGTGTGTGTGTGTGTGTGTGTGTGTGTGTGTTTATATTCAGTATCCATTTCCACCATCTTTCTCCGAAGTTAATGTCTTTCCTTCATGCCTGTCACCTTCTTGCTTTCCTGTCTCTTTTTTCTCTCTAATGTGGTCGTTTAGAGAGAAAAATCAAGATACCACTAGCACCAATATCACCAGCCCACCCCAGTGAGTATATATACACCTCCCTCAGCATCCCCCGTCTCTCGAAAAGTGGGATAGTGAGATGCAGAAAAGCTAATGCAACCTGTGTGGAATTGGGTTTGCGTCGACATGTTCCTGCTGCAATAATAATAATAATAATAATAATAATAATAATAATAATAATAATAATAGTAGTAGTAGTAGTAGCAGTAGTAGTAGTAGTAGCAGTAGTAGTAGTAGTAGTAGTAGTAGTAGTAGTAGTAGTAATAATAATAATAATAATAATAATAATAATAATAAAAATGGATTAAGATTTTAAAGTCAGATGAGGGCGGGAGGCGCACGGGGGGGGGGGGCGTAATTATGTGAACCAAGCCTGGGGGGGAGGGGGACGCCAGAATATAATCACCCCCCCACCCCACCCCATCGTAGCGGCTCTTTTTAACCCATCCATTTCGAAAAGCCAGTCCGAAGATCGGTAAAATCGTCCGAAAACAGAAAAAAAACATGATGAAATACATGTCACGGGTCTGAAAAATTTAATTCTTTATATACCAGACGATTTTTTCCCATTTATTCATCACTAATTTTAAATATATCATTAATAAGACACTTGCCACGCTTGCTCCTACTCCCATAAAAAAAATAAATAAATAAAAGGGAAATCACAGTCTTCATACACTAATTCTGTCCTTTCACTAATACAATATCATTTTTACCGGATGATTTTGTCTTTCATTTATTCATTACTAATTTTTCATCCCTCATTGATACCTCACCTGCCATTTTGACTCCAACTCTCATCCTATAAACTTTACAATCTTTACACACTGATTCTGTTTCCCCAGTAACACAATGCTATATATATATATATATATATATATATATATATATATATATATATATATATATATATATATATATATATATATTTTAACATCCCCCTTCATTACCTAACCCAATGCTTCTTTGCACTATATTCCTGTATGTATTTAAGACACAGGCAAACAATGACGCAGATATCCAGACACAGAGCCGGAGACAAACAGAATTATAGATATACAGATGCAGACAAAGACAGATACAGACAGACACTGAATTAGACATACGAGTACACACAGACGGATAAAAAGTACACAGACGCAGATACAGAGACATACAGCAACAGACACAAAATTATAAACATACATATATACTTACATTACATACGCACATATATATATATTTAAAAAGACATACACTCATGTAAAAAGCAGACACAGAGACACATACAGACAATATTAAGCAGACAGACAAAAAAATGATAAAACACAAAACAGGTAAAGAAAATACAAAACACACACACACACACACACACACACGAATATTATGTAGACACACAGACAAAAAAAGATAAAAAACAAAACTGGTAAACAAAACAGACACACACACACACACACACACACACACACACACACACGAATAGTCCTAAATTAGACACAATGAAGCTCCCAATACATTTCACTTCCGGCCCATAATTATCAGGTGAGAGGGTTGAGGTGTCGCCTGTAATTAAGGTAACTAATTTATTCACTAATTTATTCACACTTTACGGTGGGTTCAGGGGGCAAGCTTTTTTTTATTTATTTATTTGTTCAGTGAAGGAGAGGCGGTCCAGGTAGATAGATAGATTGATAAACATAGATACATTGACTGTGTGTGTGTGTGTGTGTGTGTGTGTGTGTGTGTGTGTGTGTGTGTGTGTGTGTGTGTGTGTGTGAAACTATAAACCGGGCTGCACATAGTGAAAAAAAAGTTAGAACCAAATGAAAGAAACCTGGAATAAAACAAAAAATGCTCTTCCTGAGTCTTCTTTTCATTTTCCAAGCCAGGCAGAAGGGTAGGAAAATTCTCTCTCTCTCTCTCTCTCTCTCTCTCTCTCTTCCTTCGCACCTCTCTTTACCATCAAACCATCCATTAATTTTATAAAACCTGTTAACGCTTCTGCATTTCCCCCTCTTTTCATTTCTCAACCTTTACTCTTTCAAGGGTTCTTTCTTTCTCTCTTACATCCTGCCAACTTTCTTTTTCGTTTTCTTCTTAGTCTCCCCTACCTTCTGTCTCTATCTTATCACTGTCCCTTATTCCTGTATCCTATCTCACTATCTTTATTAACTTTCTTATTGTCTTTTTGTCTTCCATTTTTATTCCTATCTTCCTCTCTCATATCCTACCATATCCCTTGATCTATCCTCATCTCTTCTATCTTCCATCTTTATTCTCTCAGCTTCTTCTTATCCTCTCATACTCTGCATTTCGACGGCTAGCATATTCGAAACTTATTTTTACTTTGTCTTTTATCATCTCTTCTCTCCCACCGCTTCTTCCCTCCAGTAATACTTCACCATCTTGACCTTCTCTCCTCCTCCACTTCCCGTCTTTATTTCATCATCGCTTCTTCCACTCCTCCGATACTGCACAATCTCTTTTGCCAAACAAAGTCAAATCTTTCATCGCCTTCTCTCTCGATCTCTTATTTCGATCTTGCATTTTCTCTTCCGGCAATTTTTTCTCTCCCGGCCATCTTTTTTCTCCCAGCAATTTTTTCTCTCCCGGCAATCTTTTTCTCCCGGCAATCTTTTTTCTCCCGGCAATTTTTTCTCTTCCGGCAATTTTTTCTCTCCAAGCAATTTTTTCCCCCCGGCAATTTTTTCTTTCCAGGCAAATTTTTCTCTCCCAGCATTTTTTTTTTTTCTCTTCAGGCAATTCTCGACCTTATTGTTTTCAGCGTTTCTTTCATTCACTATTTCTTTTATTTCTCTCGTTCTTTCGGCGTCTCTTCCGCTTCTCTCATATTCCACCCTTTTTCTTGTTCCTTCTTGATCTGGTATTTCAATCTTCCAATATTTCCTCCTCTGAAAATTCTCACTCTTTCTTCTTCCTGTGTTTCTTCCACTGCAAAATTCTCTATCTTTCTTCTTTCGATGTTTCATCCACTCCTCTCATATCTTACAGACTTTCTTCGCTCTTTCTAGATCTTGAACTTGGCTGTTTTTTTTTTCCCCCCTTGGACAGAACAAGCTTGAGGGATTCTGGCCGTTGGTTCCTTCTTCCTTGCATAAAAAAAAAAAAAAAATCCAGCCTTCTACATTTCATCTTCTGACACTGTTCCCTCTTATATTTTTTCCTGTATTTCTTCCTTTCCTATTCTACACACCTGACTTTTCGATTATGCAGCTCTGTCCTACATCTCTTCCAACACATCTTCATCCTTCATCTTTCCTCTGTTCCTTCCATCCCCTCATGTTTTACAAACTCCCTTTACTGTTTCCTTGCATTTCAAGCCTTTCTTCATGTCCTCTTTCAGTATCTCTCCATCTTATACTCTTCCTGTGCTTCTTAACCCTTCCTTCGCACTTCCATCCTTCTTCACCTCCTCCTCCAACTCTTCTCCACCTTTTATGCTATTGTCTCTTCTCCATCCCTTAATCCTTCTGCTTTTCTCGTACCCCTCTCCTATAATTCTCAACTATTTCTTCGTCCTTCCATCCTCCTTCATTTCTCCCGGTTTTTCTCCTTATCAGCGTTTCCTGCACTCTACTATTCCACCTTCCTTACCCACCCTTTAAGCCACTGTTTCTTGCACCCCTCTCCTGTGCTTCTTAACTCCTTCTTCGCACTTCCATCCTTCTTCACTTCCTCCTCCGCCTCTTCTTTATTTTATCAGCGTCTCTTGCATTACTCTAATATTCAATCTTTCTTGCCCACCCTTTAAGCTACTGTTTCTAGCACCCCTCTCTTGTGCTTCTTAACTCCTTCTTCGCACTTCCACTCTTCTTCACTTCCTCCTCCGCCTCTTCTTTATTTTATCAACGTTTCCTGCTCTCCTCTAATATTCTATCTTCCCCTCGTCCACCCAGACTCACACTACTGGACCTGAGCGTCGTCTGGAGGGGGTGTGGACTGTGGACGCATGGATTAAACAGTCCTTTAGGGGAACACGCCACAAGGAGCCCTAAGGGAGTGGACATCCTGACGCCACCATTTTTCACCCCCACCTCTGTTTTCTGGTGGCGCCGGGGTGGTGGAGGAGGTGGGAAAAAAAAAGGTGAAAAAAGGTGAAAACAAATGAGGTGAAAAACAGGTGAAAAGAATAAGGTGAAAGCGAATGAGATGAAAAATGTGAAAAAATAAGATGAAAACTAGGGGTGATGAAGACAAGAGGTGCAAAAAATAGGCGAAAAAAGAGATGGTAAATAATGATAAAATTAAATAAGATGAGGTGAGAGAAGAAGGGGTGGCAAAAAAATAAATAAATAAATCTCGTACGTTTTTACCATAATTTTATCTTTACCCATCAAAAATGTCACTCACACTTCCTTAAATATTACCATTTATATTACCATTCATTTTAAACTTTATCCACGAAAAATTTGTAACAGACTATCAGCTAATATTCCTGAAATTTTCCCCACATAATTTTCACACACATAAAAAAAAAATCCGCCCCAATTCCAGGGCCTGAGAAGATTTTTTTCTTAACTGTTGTCCTAATTCTTGAGCTTCTTTGCCGTCCTCGGGGTCTCTCTCTCTCTCTCTCTCTCTCTCTCTCTCTCTCTCTCACACACACACACACACACACACACACACGTTTTCAGTCTCTCACATTCTTTTTTTACGATTCTCTTCTTTTTCCTACATCTTACTGCCTTTCTTGGTTAGTTTTCTCTCTCCCTCCACCCCCTCTCCCCCCCCTTCCCTCTCGCTCTCTCTCCCGTCCAATCCCCTTTCCCCGCAATAGTTAGAATTCCCAAAGGCTCTTGAGGGCTACCACAGGGTGTTGGATGGCCTCCTAAGCCCAAGAACGCGCTTCCCGTTACCCAAACACTCCGATCCAGAGAAAAGTGCGCGTCTGGGATTCCCTCCGAGACCGCGCCGGAATCTGGTCAGGGCCGACATTTTGGTCCCGATCATTCCCTTATTTCCATCCCTTCCATCCTATAATCACGCATTTATTTGGATGGTATAACTAGATTAGAGGTCCCTAATTACCCCTGTGGTGTAATTAAGGGAATACTCATACACAGGGCTCAGTAAATCGCAGAAATACAACCCCGACTGGAAACAAAATGGCGACCTTGGCCAGTGCACTAAGAGGTCTCCAGTGGGTGGGCGGGAAGGTAAAGTTTTAGCCGCTTGATTTCGCCCCCCGGTGTTGCCCTCACGTTGACCTAGCGTTGTTTTCCTTTAGTTTGGGTCGAATGAAGTGTTTTTTTTTCTCTTTTTTTATGTTACTAGTTTTTTTTTAACTGTGATCTCGATATTTTTTTTTTTTTTTATAGCCGACTGTTTTCCTGATTTTGGTCGAATGAAGTGCTTTTTTCCTCTTCTTTTTTACAGGTTACTAGATTTTTTTTTTTTTTAATTTGTGATGTGGATAAATTTGTGGTTTTTCGAGATAGTCGACTGTTTTCCTGATTTTGGTCGAATGAAGTTTTTTTTTTTTCCTGTTTGTTTTGGATAATTAGATTTTTTTCAAACGTGATCTGGATAAGTTTGTGTGTGTGTGTGTGTGTTTTTTTTTTTTCCTACATGTCATCTGGATAAGCTTGTGTTTTTTTCAAGATAGCGGACTGTTTTTCCCAATTATGTTCGAATGAAATGGAATCCCCAACTCGTTCAACTTTAGTCCCTCAGCTCCCAATCTGTAATCCCTATCTACTTAAACTCCAGTCCCTAACCTCCTAATCCCCAATCCCCAACTCCTTCACCTTCAGTCCCAAACCCATCAACCCCCACCCCAATCCCCACTACTCCAACCCCATACCCCACTACCCGAACCCCAATCCCCCAATACTCCAACCCCAAACCCCCACTACTCCAACCCCAAACCCCCACTACTCCAACCCCATACCCCACTACCCCAACCCCTATACCCCGCTACCCCAACCCCAATCCCCCACTACCCCAACCCCACTCGCCGACACCCTATCCCCCAATCCCCCCACTACCCTGACCCCAATCCCACATTACCCCAAACCCAATCACCCACTACCCCAACCCTAATCCCCCTCTATCACAACCCCAATCCCCCACTTCCCGCATCCCAAGCCCTATATCCCACTACCCGAACCCCAATCCCACATTACCCCAACCCCAATCCCCCTCTACCCCAACCCCACTCGCCGACACCCAATACCCCAATCGAGAGGGCAGGCAATTCCGCGGCTCTCCAATCAATTACTCACAAGTTGGCCGTGGCATGGCTGGAGTTCCCTTATATATCACTCACCGGCGACAGCTGCGATAATACGCTGGCTATACTTCCCACCACGATACATTCCAAAACACGACCAAGTATTGTGGAACGAGACGAAGAGATGTGAAGTGTGAGGAGAGATATTTACCTTTTGTCACTGCATTTTATTATTATTATTATTTGTTCCTGCTTTCTACCCACTTCCTACGACGATACATTCCAAAACACGACCAAGTATTGTGGAACGAGACGAAGAGATGTGAAGTGTGAGGAAAGATATTTACCTTTTGTCACTGCATTTTGATTATTATTATTATTATTATTATTATTTCTTCCTCCTTTCTACCCACTTCCTACGACGATACATTCCAAAACACGACCAAGTATTGTGGAACCAGACGAAGAGATGTGACGTGTGAGGAAAGATATTTACCTTTTGTCACTGCATTTTTATTATCATTATTATTATTATTATTATTATTATTATTATTATTATTATTTTCCTCCTTTCTACCCACTTCCTACGACTATACATTCCAAAACACGACCAAGTATTGTGGAACGAGACGAAGAGATGTGAAGTGTGAGGAAAGATATTTACCTTTTGTCACTGCATTTTTATTATTATTATTATTATTATTATTTTGTTCCTGCTTTCTACCTACTTGAACGATACATTCCACAACACGACCAAGTATTGTGGAACGAGACGAAGAGATGTGACGTGTGTGTGTGTGTGTGTGTGTGTGTGTGTGTGTGTGTGTGCAAGGTGGGATATTAAACATTATCACTATTTTTTTTTCCCATCATTCTATTCCTGCTACTTCCACACGACAATACACTATCTCTCCACATCTTGAACGATACATTCCAAAACAAGACCAAGCATTGTGGAACGCTACCAAGCGAAGTGATGGTGAGGGTACGATATATGAACTCCTCTACTCTGACAATTTTTTTCCTTATTCCTACTATTTTTATATATTTCTGTTCTTGTAATCTAGTCTATACTCCCCTGGCGATATTTTCTACAACGATAAATTCTCTAAACACACACACACACACACACAAACACACACACAAAGAAAAATGTTGTGGAACGCGATTCAAAATTCACACACACACACACACACACACACACACACACACACACACACACACACACAAAGAAAAATGTTGTGGAACGCGATTCAAAATTCACACACACACACACACACACACACACACACACACGGAAATATATTGCGAAAAGCGACGGAAAATTAAACGGCTGCAGAACGCACACAACGATTGTATCTCTCTCTCTCTCTCTCTCTACTCTTGCTACACTTTCTACCAGCACACCTAAATCTAAAGCGTTAATCTTACGTACATCTTACAAGGTGGGAAGAACTCTTGTATTTTGTCTCAGTTAAGGTCAGACGATTTTCCTGAGCTGAAGGGAAGGGGGTCAGAGGAGGCTGAATAAAAACACTATACTCTTTTCACGTTAACCTGGCCAAGATTTTCGTCTATTTGGTGTGTGTGTGTGTGTGTGTGTGTGTGTGTGTGTGTGTGTGTGTGTGTGTGTGTGTGAGAGAGAGAGAGAGAGAGAGAGAGGCCCTGACAATAATATAGTTCGTGCGAGACTAATATGAAGAGTGTGTGAAAGACTGAGGTAAAAATAATAAAGGAAGAAGAGAGGTGTGAGAGAGAGAATGATACAGTAGGAACGGCAAGAGAGAGGAAAAGCAGAAAATGGAGAGGAATGGGGAAGCAGGATGAGAGAAAAGAAAAAGAGGGAGAGTAAGAATATAGTTGTGTGTGTGTGTGTGTGTGTGTGTGTGTGTGTGTGTGTGTGTGTGTGTGTGTGTGTGTGTGTGTGTGTGTGTGTGTGTGTGTGTGACGGATGAAAACTGAGGTGATATTATGAGGGAAGGATGACAGGTAAGAGAGAGAGAGAGAGAGAGAGAGAGAGAGAGAGAGAGAGAGCGAGAGCGAGAGAGAGAGAGAGAGAGAGAGAGAGAGAGAATCAGACAGCAAGAGTGATGGCGACAGATTAGGAGAAATAGGGAAAAATACTGGATGAGAGGGAGATTAAGATTGATGGTTCAGGAGAGGGAGGGAGAGAGAGAGAGAGAGAGAGAGAGAAAGAGAGAGAGAACATCATCATCATTTTCACCCTTCCCGCAGATTAATCCAGCCAGGCTTAAACTATCCACCAACCTCCTCCAGCCCACTTCCCTCTTCCTCCCTCTTCCTCTTCCTCTTCCTCCTCTTCTTCCTCCTTTTCCTTGTCTCCGTTTTCTTTCCTCTTTTGTTCCTCTTTTTCCTCTTTCGCGGCTTCATCTTTCTCTCTCCCATTTTCATTACATCTTCTTTTACTTCCCTGTTACCTCTTCTCCTCTTCCTCCTCCTCCTCTTCTTTTTTTATCCTCGTTCCTCCTCTTTTCCTTATGATTTACCTTCTTCCTCTTATCTCGTTTTCTTTCTCCTCTTCTTCCTCTTTTTGTGCTTCTTCATTCTCTTTCTTCCCTTCTTCCCAATTCAATTTTTTTATTTTCCTTTTCTTTCTTTCTCCTCTTCCTCTTCCTCTTCTATTTTTCCTCTTTTTTCCCCTTTCTTTAAATTCTCTACTACATTCTCTTATCTTTTTTTTTTTACCTCCCTCTCTTCCTCTTCCTCCCTTTTCTCTCCCTCTTATCTTCTTCCTCTTCCACTTCTCCCCTCTTCATTCCCTTCTTCGTCCTCTTGTCTCTTCTCCTTCTCTTCCCGTTTCTCTTACTCCTCTCTTTTTCCTCACCTCACTCTCTTTTTCTCTTTTTTCTTTTTTTCCTTATCTCATGTTTTTTCTCTCTACTGTAGCTCTTTTTTTTACTTCTCTTTTTCATCGTCTTTTTTCTCCTCTTTTTTTGGTGTGTTTCGCTTCAATTTTCTCTTCTCTTTTCTGTCTGCCTTCAGTATCTTTTTAGTTTCTCTCTCTCTCTCTCTCTCTCTCTCTCTCTCTCTCTCTCTCTCTCTCCACCATCATATGCATTCTGCTTTATCCCACTTTATCATTGCTGTCTACTCTCCCTTCCCTGATTTATTTCTCTCTCTCTCTGACTCATCTTTCCTTCCCTTTCTCCGTCACTTTTCCCTTTCTCTTCATCTTCATCTCAGCAATCTCTCTTCTTAACTATCTTTCACCTCCTCTCTCTCTCTCTCTCTCTCTCTCTCTCTCTCGCCTTTCCTTGCATTATACACCAGCTGACCCTACTTTTCCTTCCAACCTTCCTCTTTCTTCCTTCCTCCCACGCCTTCCTATCTCTCTGTCTCACTTTTTTTTCTCACATCTTTCTCTCTCTGTCTGTCTGTCTCTCTCTCTCTCATTTTTCTTACCTTTTCTTTATCTCTCGAGCCTCGCGTTAAATTATAAAACAACTTAAATGTCATTACTTTTCTGTTCTCTTCACTAAGGTCTTTTTCACAATTTTGCACCTCTCCCTCATACATCGTCCTCTTCCTTCTCCTCAAGCATCCTCTCTCTCTCTCTCTCTCTCTCTCTCTCTTCACACAAGCCCCATTTTTTCTGTCTTATTTCTTCACACACGTCTGTCTTTCGATTTGTCTTCTACTTCTTCGCTCCCTGTTCCCCCCTCCCTCCCTCCCCCCCTCTCTCTCTCTCTCTCTCTCTCTCTCTCTCTCTCCACATAGCCTCACTCGCTCGGTCGCTGTCTCTCTTAATCTTAATACACCTCTCTCTCGCTCTCTTTCTCTGTATCGTCTCTTCCTGTCTGCTCTCTTCTTCCCTCTCATCCTCCTCCCACCACCTCTCCTTTTTTTCTTTTTTTTTCATATACGTCTCTACCCCTGACTATCTTCTCTGTTTCCCCTCCACCTTTCTCTCACTCGCTCTCTGTCTCTTCTCTTGCTCTCAGTCTGCGCTGTTTTTCCCTGTCACTTTCCTCCCCCTACCTCTTCACTTATTCATACACGTCTCTTCGTCTATCCCTCTCCGATTTCCTTATCTATATTTCCACATCCTCTCTCTTTCTTTCCTCTGTCATTCACTCACAGCTCCTTCTCTCACTGTCTCACATCTCTCTCTCTCTCTCTCTCCCGGCTCCCCTTCTTCCCTCTCACCTCTCTCTCTCTCTCTCTCCTCCCTGTTTCTCACTCCTCTCACTTTTCCTCTGTATTTCCCACAACTCCCTCTCTCTCCTCCCTGTCTCTCTCCCTCTCTTTCTTCTCTGCCTCTCACCTCCCTCTTCCTTTCCTCCCTGTCTCTCCTCCTTTCATCTCTGCCTCTCACTTCTTCCTGACTCTTCCCTCCCTGTCTCTCCCCCTCTTTTTCTTCTCTGCCTTTCATTTCTCCCTCTCTCTTCTCTCCCCCTCTCTTTCTTCTCTGCCTCTCACCCCTCCCTCTCTCTTCCCCTCTCCTTCTTCTCTCCCTCTCACCCCTCCCTCTCTCCTCCTCTCTTTCTTCTCTCCCTCTCACCCCTCCCACTCTCTCCCCCTTTCTTTCTTCTCCCTCTCACCCCTCCCACTCTCTCCCCCTCTCTTTCTTCTCTCCCTCTCACCTCCCTCCCTGTTCTTTGCCCGTGTCTGCGCCTCCCTGGCCTCCCTCTCCATTATACAACAGCTTACTGAGGCCCCAGCAGGAATACGCAGTGCAGTTTTGATCTCACCGGGAAGGCAGGATCCAGGTATATTACACGGACTGGACGGGAAGGAGGTGCAGGGAGAGAAACACTATGACATTTTGCTCCATTCCACTCGAGGACGTCTGTTTTACTCTCCCTACCTCCAAACGCCACTCAGTTCCCCGGCATTTTACTCTCCCCACCTCCAAATGCCACTCAATTCCCCAACATTTTACTCTCGCCACCTCCAAATGCCACTCAATTCCTCGACATTATACTCTCGCTACCTCCAAATGCCACTCAATTCCCCGGCATTTTACTCTCGCCACCTCCAAATGCCACTCAATTCCCGAACATTTTACTCTCGCTACTTCCAAATGCCACTCAATTCCCCGGCATTTTACTCTCCCCACCTCCAAATGCCACTCAATTCCCCGGCATTTTACTCTCCCCACCTCCAAACGCCACTCAATTCCCCGGCATTTTACTCTCCCCACCTCCAAATGCCACTCAATTCCCCGGCATTTTACTCTCGCCACCTCCAAATGCCACTCAATTCCCCGACATTTTACTCTCGCCACCTCCAAATGCCACTCAATTCCCGGACATTTTACTCTCGCTACTTCCAAATGCCACTCAATTCCCCGGCATTTTCAAACACGACATTTAACTCTCGCTACCTCCAAATGCCACTCAATTCCCGATATTTTCAAACACTCGATATATTCCGCCATTCCATTTAAGGACATTTTCTGCTTTATTCTCGCTACCTCCAAATGTCACTCAATTCCCATACATATTATCTTTCGTCCTCGCTTTTTTTTTCTTTAGGCAAGGAAGAAAGAACCAAAGGCCACAAACCCGCGAGACTGTTCCCTTCAGATGCACTTTATTTTTAGCTGTTAATTTTTTGCTTTTGACGTAGATTTAACACGAAGATGGTAACATGTAACAGACTGACGGCATTGGCAATCTAACACATTTACTGTATATTACGCACATTCTCCTTCTGACGCTCCTCAATACGCTCATGTTTTTTTTTTATATAATACTATGTTTTTACCGACAAGCGATTTGATTTGCAGTACCTGATGGATTTTTTTTTTCTTTTACAATGAAGGGGTGAAGGAGACATAATTACAAACACACTTCATTTTACACTTCCCGTCTATGATACCTTTTGTTTTATTCTGATTATCCTGGGACGATTTTTTTTTTTTTTTTTTTATCGTAGAGGTGATCTCCAATAGGGTGTAGGTGTAGTGAATTGAGAGAGTTGGGAGTTTGGCACACATATTAGAGAGAGAGAGAGAGAGAGAGAGAGAGAGATGCAATTAGGTAGTGAGTTGCTGCTGTTGTACGCATATCAATCTGGTTTGCACTGGGAAGCTTGGACATCAGACAAGATCATAAAATATTTCTATCCCATTCTTAATCTTGCAAATCTAAAACCTTCGGAAAATACCCAAAACAAATGAAATCGAGTTGAGCGTTACTATTGGTGGTCTTCGTCTTCTTATTCTTATTCCTCCTCCTCCTCCTCCTTCTTCTTCTTCATTTCCTCCTCCTCCTCCTCCTCCTCCTCCTTCTTCTTCTTCTTCTTCTCCTCCTCCTCCTCCTCCTTCTTCTTCTTTTTCTCCTCCTTCTCCTCTTCCTCCTCCTCCTCCT